>NC_088331.1:29772500-29885000 GCF_036884655.1 Musa acuminata AAA Group | reverse complement strand
AGGTCAATGCTGCACAGGGCAAAGCCATCAAAGACTTGTTACTCGGTCCATGCCGAACAGCATTTGACAACAACTTGCCAAAGTCATGGAGGCTCAATTCCCTTTCGTGTTTCAAGGAATGAAGCCAAAGGTTAGGGAAGAAAGTGGAAAAAGCCTAACGTTAGGCCAAAATCTAGCTCACATGCATGCTGGACAGTGATACGGAACTGCATCAATCATAAGAAGAAAATGCATTGCAGCAGTATATTATATATATATATATATATATATATACCAAAATTCTAGATGTGTCATTTGAAGGGGTATTTGATTGTTTAGCTTTTTATTTTTTTATTATTTAAAGATTACTATTTATAACCCTTCTTTACTATTTACAACATCATTTTTAAAAAAAAAATTAATATTTAAAAATTACTCTTTAATACCCGCCCTCCTTTTCTTCTTCTTCTTCTTCTTCTTCTTCTTCTTCTTTCTCTGAGCATGAGTTGACGATGGAGAGTGCTAAAGAGCGTCGGTATTGATAGGGTACTTGCCAGATTCATTTTTGGTTAAAACCGAATGGAACTGTGGTAGATCAAATAACAAACATTAATGATTCAAGAAAAACCTTCTCTCGACGACCGTGAGGATCCATCCACTGTTGTTACGATGCAAACCTAACCACTCCACTCCGGGCTTCACCTTCTTCTGCTGCAGCTTTACTAACATAAACCGTGTGCAGAAATGGTGCGACATTGCTCGTGAAATCAATCCGAAACAAGGATCAGTTTTTGTTCTAATTTTTCTCTTAATTTTATTTACTGTAACACCTTATTTAATTTATTTTCTTTGTTCACTAACATTAAAGTAAATGGCTCCATCCATGTCAACGCATTCTGGCGATTAACATATCATTTTACATACTTGATAGATCTTATATCTAAATCCATAAAGAGACGTCCGAGTTCTAATAATACGATTTGCACTCATACGAAATGAATTATCCCACTAACCATTAATTAATTGGTTGGCTAAACAAGGAAAGAAGAAGTAAAACGATCCCATTGGAGCTTACAAATCTTGTGCGTAATATCTTTAAAATTATCCTTCCATAGACTTTCGAGAAACTAATGCATAATATTATTGTTTTCTCTTCGAAACAACCGATCGGAAATTGGCGAACCAATGTTATGGACCCACCGAGACCCGTCTCCCAGTTGGAAGTCAAGTGGTACCCACATCGGGACCCACTTGTGGTACCCAGGGTTTTTGCCGTCCAAATCATTAAACCAATACCAAAACTAGTGGAGAATTTGGGGTCATGTGTTTTCCTTCCTACTGACAGCCATCCGATCACTCCACTAAATTAGAATAGCCGATAATTTTGTTTCGCAAATCTCGAGCGACAAACAAAAGAGTATGTATATACAGCTTAAATTGTTGATAATATTTAATGAACAGCAACTATCATATGCTACGACTTGTGTTTGTTAAGCTACCGCGGCAAAAAACAACATACTTCATCTCTGACTTCGAATTAATTGCATCGACTTGAATCCGATTAATTATTTTTGTTTTTTTTTTTTTTGTGTCTAACTGAAAAGAGGACAAAAGCAAAAACTAGATGTAATTATTGACGAGAGAAGCCTCAAAATGAGCCCCTGGCAGTGGGCAATGGCTTCATGAGAGCTAGAGACGAGCTACTAAAGCTGGTGAAGGCCGTACTTGGTCAGTATCTTCATGAATTGACCTCTGGAAAGCGGCTGCAAGCAGAAGACACCATCAGAGATCTGTGATGATGATGATGATGATGTTGTTGTTGAGCTATGTACCTTGGCTTCGAAATGGTCGGCACCAGCTTCGAGGAAGGAGTCCCTGTCGGACTGCAGGGTGTTCCCGGAGAGCGCTACGATGGGAGTCGTCACTCCCAGTGATCGGAGCTGCCTGGTGGCCTGTTGCAGGCAGAGTGGGATGCATGCATGAATACAGAGGACGACAGGAACGAGAGATCCAAATGTTGCAGCATGGCGAGGAGGAACTTACCTCGTGACCATCCACGACAGGCATCTCCTTGTCCATGAGGATGAGATCGTAGGCTCTTCCCTGCCTGATGAGTTCCACTGCCACTCTGCCATTCTCTGCTTCCTCCAGTCCCATGCCCATCTCCCTCGTCAGCCTTCTCACCACCACCTGCGGCGGCACGGCGTGACCCGTCACAAACGCATCGATCCAAGCGACACTCATCTACGAAGAAGAAAGGGAGGGGAGGTCGTACCCGGTTGACTTCGTTATCTTCCACGAGCAGCACTCTCCGACGCTGGCTGCCGCCGGCCACCATCGCCATGTAGCAGAAGCAGGAGGACGGCAGCGGAGGAGGATGCAGCGGGAATGGCGTCCGTGGCCAGAGGAGGAAGACGCCCATTATATCCTGTTTCTTGCTTGTCGTCGACGCCGGCTCCCTGAAGCGTATCCGTGGCCGTACACCTGCGATACCTCCCACGCGGCAGCAAGAACAGTGTGTCAAATGCCGGATATGGCAATGGCCCTCCTCCCACTCCATTAATGTTCTCACCAGGGAGCGACGTGGCTCCACCGCGTGACCCCGGCGGTGGTGGGGGAGACACCCGGGGCCGCTTCCCAGCCGCACGCTGGCAGTGCTGATGCTTCCACGGGGCGGGGCCCGGCGGCTTCTCGGAGCGGAGTCTGGCGCCCACTGACATGCCATGCAAGGAAAATGAGGGAAGGGTATAAGCAAAATAAGCCCAACAAAGGAGCAACTGCTCCCGTAAGTGGAGAGATTGGGAACACCGGGGTTGCTTCTCCTACTGCTCTCGCGACAATGAGGCAAAGGAGTTGAAGCATCCATGTGCTGCTGCTTCTCTTCGTCTGCAGTCATGCATACTTCGACGCCTGCGTTCATGGCCTGATATCATTCTCGAACGGGAAGCAAAGCTAAAATTTAGTGGTAGAAGAAGAAAGGATTGGGGAGTTGGACCCCGAGGAACACGGCAACGTCAAATCCCCCGCGCCATATCCCGAGCAGGATATCCTCACTGTTCACGTAAGGGGAGAGGAGGGCGCACGAGGCTTCGTGCGGACGAGTCATCAGACGTCCGTACGGGGAGAGGGGATCTTTGTGTGGCGGCGAAAGGAAAAGATTTCGCGGCGGCGGCGAATCCGGGTCGGATCCTGCCGCGGCCGCACGGACGATGCCGTCGGAGGTCCTTTTGACGTCCTCCCCACCCTGAAAACGAGACCGCGGAGGACAGTGAGCCGGCGATCAGGCGGACGTTGATTCTGACCGTGGCCTCACACCGTTGACCAGTTTTTCTAATCTTTTTTCTTTCTTCTAATGATTATTAATTTTTATTTAACGAAATACAAAGTTCAATACAAGCTTAAAACTTGAATGGGAATAAACGCATTTGATGAGGTGATGGCACAAATTATGCACAGGAGAATGCCCACTCCACTGAAAGACTTTTTAGAATAGCTTATCTATGGATGTTGGAGAGGTGTGGGAAGAACACAAGACAGACTCTCTCTCTCTCTCTCTCCAAAAGTAGGGAAGTTTTAGAATGGAAGGGGAAGGGTTCTGATTGATCCTAATTCGGTAGAAGTGGTCTTTCCTTGCTTGAAAGATAATGCGCAAGTAAAATAAAAATAATAACAACTTTATTGGCACTGTAGATTGGATAATTAACAGGAGACTTTGACCACATAAATCAACATAAGCATCATCTAATGCGAGACTAATTGGAATGCAAACACAAAGATATAATCACGACTTAGTAACTTTATACTGGAAAAGTAGATGGGTGCCTCATTGCCTCCCAAACAACACCAAAATTGTGATGCTGGTCGGAGAATGCATGATGCAAACAGAGATTTGGCCCGAGGGAATCATGACAGGGAATAGATGAATAGCGGAAAAAAATCTATGTTCTGATCATTGATGAAAACAACTGCAATGTTGATATGAACGGCTCATCATGAAAGACATTACATACGAAGATGAATGGCGTAGTTACGTTGGACTGATTCGACAGTAGATTTCATCAGACAATACAGAAAAGAAGTCTTGCATACAAATACTGAACTTGAATGACAAAAAAATCACTGTATACTACGTACCATCTACAAAATAGCAGCACTCCAAGCTCAGGTCCCATACTTTTGGACCTTTATTTTGGTGAAGAAGCAAAAGAAGAATTCACTCAGTTCGATGTACATAAGTGACAGGCGGTGCCAAACAAAGGATACCTTACTATGAAGAACAAGATCTTTATCTTCTCGAGCACGCTCACTTGAAAAAGAATTTCCATATCTCCCGATCCACCAATTCTGTAACCATGTGGACACCATAAACACCCTCCTCGTCCACCATGGCCCTTAGCTGCCGTGCTCCACCACTCGAACCTACAAAGTTCTTCTTCACAGCCAAATACATAACTCCATATGGTGGCCGTAGACACTGCATCATAAAGAATCCAATCAGATTTGGTTGTCAATTCTCGGCCATAGTATCCAAGCAAAAGGCAAGTATATGTGGTAATCTCTGAAGCTAGGCCAACTGAGAGATTCTTCAAAGCCATCTTTCAAGTGAAGACTTAAACTGGTAATGGTTGTCATTCCATGGTCCGTATTGGTTTGACTACTGCTCTTACACAATATAACAACAATAACAGAACACCCATATAATCGGATAAAAAAATGGAAAAATAACTTTCACACTCACAATATAGAATGCGGTCAAAGAAGATCTACATATTAAGTTTGAGAAGTCAGGCCTTTAATTGAGTCAGCATTGACATAGAATGGTCCTGGGGAACACATTTGCGACCTTCTTCATAAAGCAGAAAGATCAAGATCTAACAGAGTAGTGAAAGCAAGGTTTAAAAGCTGTTAACAAATTTCAAATAAGAGATTAACTAGGGAAGACTGGCAAGTTTATGAGGTTCTTCATCATAATGGTTTACCATCAATCTTATTTGTATACAATATCAATAAATATTTTGTTGGGCAAATATAAAAAATATCAATGAGTAATTTAAAGAATATAGAGAATAAAAATCCAGCTAACCTTTGATATCAGGTCATATAGCTTCCTCAGAGAATTCATTGAGTGCGGAATTTCAGTAATCAAAATGACATCATAGCCACCATCTCCGGCGTCTCCGTCGCTGGCCCTTTCCCAGGCACGGCTTCCAGAGAGCTTCCTCGACTGCCTCGAACAAGTTTCATGAGCAATAATACTTCCATCGTGACTGCTACATCCATCCATAAAATCATCCTCGGAGAAGCTGAGGCTAGCATCCATCCTCACCACAGATAGGACAGTACAAAGCTCCTCCCAGTCTCCAGCATAAAAATGGACATCAGAAGCAGACTGCTGCCGAGATGGAGTGAAGGGACTCTCTGGTTGGTGACTCTGCTTATCCCAAGCCTGCTCAAGATTTGCAAGGACATTGGGCATGGTTGTGCATCTAATTGTTTCTGCATTCAGATCATGGAAATGAACTGTGGAAGCACCCTAGAACAAAATTGCATGGAAAATTAAGCAAGAACCACACGATGAAAAATGATATGGTTTTGGATCAATGGTGACAATTTACGTACTGTTAAAATTAAGCAAAATAAAAATTATTCAATGAGTTCATGTTGAATTTGAATATCCCCACTAAGAAATGGAGCTTTTTGCAAACAAAGACAAATGAATACCTTCAGACAAGCAAAAGTCCCAGCTAGACCATAACCGCAACCAAGCTGCAGCAATTATCAAACAAATTAAAACAAATATATTGTTTCATCTGCACAAAAAAAAAATCAAACATCATACATTTTCTATCTACAGAGAAAAGTCAACAATGTATATCTTATGATAGAATTTTTTTTACAGCAAGAAGAAATTACACCTGAAGACAGAAATACAGACAGATATAATTGGAAAGAGGAAAACATTCAAAAGAAGTGGCAAGCAAGAAGGAGGCAGTGACAGATGAAGAAGCTTAACACCATTAAGCAAAGTTCCATCATAAGTTTAGCATTAATCAGATTCAACTGAATACAATATGCTATGACCTATTAATCCAACTAAGTCCACACATGCCAAGAGTGGAAAGAAAAGAAATATAGTGTAAGAACTGACAAACGGAAAATAAAAAGGAAAGGGCTTTGAGAATGTAGGTACCTCAAGAATCCTTTTTCCCCTAAAACTCAGCTGCCCATCACGAATCTCAAGCTTAAGAGCACTTAATAGATCAGCTGAACTCTCCCAAGATTTCAATGATCCTACTAGTTGAGAAAGTAAACCAAAAAGGTAAACTTCTTTTCTACAAAGCAACCCAATTTACATGACCAACCATTGAAGAAATTCTTATCTCATATATGCTCACCATCAAACTTGGATGACAGCATCTCTGAATTTGAAAACCCGATTATGTCAGCCATGCTAACCCTTCCCTGGGAATCAAATAATAAAAATAGACATAGATAAGTTGAAAAAGGAAAATGTAGATACATATATGTATATGTATATACATATATATATATATATGTATATACATATATATATATATGTACATATGAATATATAAATAGATATGCATATATACACATATCTATAGACATATACATATGTATATGTATATGTACATATGTATATATAAATAGATATGTATATACATACATATCTATATGCATATACATATGTTCATACATGTTCACATGTACATATGTATATGTATGTATGTGTGTGCGCGCAGGCGTGCGCTAAGTAACTTGGTACCTTAAAAATTTTGAGACCTTGCAGGTCAACATTTTCTCCAGCATACTTGTATGGGTGAGCATTCTGTAAAACAGCCAAAGAAGAAAAGAGCACTTGGTGGTCACAAGAACAAAATATGAGCTAGTCAATCAAATCATTTAGACATAATCTCTTCGTATCCACAGCAGCAAATTTTCCAAATTGCGATTCTTTGGTATAAGAAAACCAAAAAACTAATGGTCCATCGCAGCAACTGAAGCACTTGACACTACAGATGCACGTAATAACTTGAGTGATTTTTTCAAACATAAACAAGGCTTAGCACCCAAACAGGTAAAGATATGAGCTCAAAAGTTGGAAGACGTACCTTGGAAGGAACAATCTCGACAGCCGGTGAGGGAAGATGCAAATCCCTTTCAGATGCTATGGAAACACCAGCATGACTGTCCTTGTCATGGGGCATCAACCCCAGCCAGCATTGAACAAGAAGCGACGGTGCCCTCATCTGTCCCGTCTCTCAAAGTCTAGTAAGAGCTCTGCCACTGTCAGCAAACACATCAGAAGCGGAAGATGATCATATTCGCAAAAACCAATACACTTATGAAACCTTCAATTTCACATACACATGATGTGACGCATCAGATTCCAGGGTTTTATCTGAAATAAACGCATGCTTCGATACGTTGAAGTATCAAAAACAAGCTCAAAAAGAATTTTGATTCGAATCACAGGATAAAAAACCCTAGTGCCTAAACAAACAATTTCCCAGAAAAATCCCATCTTTCACACACAAAAGTCATCTTCCAAGACAAAGGTACGATCTTTCGAACTCCCACGACGAAAGCAACCGAACTAGAATCCAGAAAAGCCAAATCAATAAAGGAGCAAGAGGAGTCGAAAACGGCACCTCGAAGAAGAAGACGTCAGAAGAGTCGCGATCCCGGGGAGGGAAGTCGGGAATCCAAACTCTTTGGGGCCATCGATTAAACCCCGAGACGCGACCAAGTAATGGCAACAGCTTCGACGAAGAATCCTAAACCCTAGTCAGAAGAGCGTAACGTCCGGAATCGCAGCCATCCGAGCCGGAAACCGCGTGGGAAGGGTTTCTAATGTTCCGAGAAAATCCCGTCCCTTGTGATTTCGAATATGGCCCCCTTACATCAAATTATATATATATATATATATATATATATATATATATATATATATATATATATATATATATATATATATATCTCTTTTTCTGACTTGTATAATATATGGGACATGCGTTTGGGTTTGAGTCATTGGACATATCAGTCCGTCCATAGGGTCAGTCATATTGACGATTGTGTGGTTGAAAATAACTCCTGCTCGGTGGGGCAAAAGACAAAAATTAGTTTATTTGTCCCCACCTGCTCACAATGTCCGCTTTCATACACCAAAGTCGTGGTTCCATGGTCAACATCCATCCTGAATAATTTCAAGGCCAGACTTTGCCTTGGAACTTAAGTCTGGGTGGGATCACTGGATCAAATTTGAAAATGGATCATATCTCCATTGGAAGGGATAAGAGGAAGAATTTATCGTGAAAGTTTTAAGGATTTTATAAAGAGAAGACAAAGAACGGAAGAAGTTTCTATTCTCTTTTGAAGTAAAAACTGAAAAGTTTGTGCTAAGATTTTGCCTTCCTGCGATAGATAAAGCGAATCACCCCATACATGGTTCTAAGCTGTGCATGATCAAACTCATAGCAACCGATATCACATCACAGCACACACTCTGTGAAGAATGATGAATGGGTCAGAGACAAGGGTGTAACCACGGTGCGAAACAAGGCTCTGCCACTAGGAGGAGTTCAGCTTCCCATCACAACCAATGCTGTATTATCAATTTAGTATGTACATTGGATCAACATTCATTAGTCAGACATGTTCTGAGTTGATTCATATATGTATGCTGTTCTTGTTCGGAATTGTCCAGAGTCTATAACCAGAGTTGGATTGAAATTTCTAAAACATTGAGAATTTCTATAATGCATCATGTTTTGGTTGGTCACTGGCAGCTTCAAGCCAATGAGTGAGTTGTGGATCGGTTGTGCACCTTCACTGTGTCAGACCAACATTTCTCTCCACACAAGCAAGTCTTGGGAACATGATATCAAGTGTTTGCAACTTTCAAGGATTCAAATTGACCTAGAAATGAGTTTTCTCAAAGCAACAGGGAACATGATATCAAGTTTTCCTATGTTCAGATGAAAATATCTAATGCCAAGCAGCTTATAGTTATGTGCATTATCTGTATTCAACCACCAATTCTCCTTTTGCATGGAGTTTTAAGGGTAAAAAATTAGCTTAACCATCAAGGATGAATCGCAATAACATACACATATTGTACATCTAAATTCATATAAAGTAATGTATAACTCCAGAGATTAAAATGTTTGTAAAATACATCTACGATGCCGGTCGAGAGACTTGCACACCTCACTAGAGCACAACAGGGCCACATAGACACTGCTCATCTGAGAAAAGCCATATCGACTTAGAAATCACTATTGTTTCAGATGATGCTTTTCTTTCAAAACAAGCATCAAACTCATGCTCAATGGTGGTAAGAGACATGGGAAGCAGATTACACTATTAGACTGTGGACTTATGAATGTAATAATAACTAATTAATGCACCACTCCTTCGCTACAGACAGGAAAGTTGCCTTTTGACTTTACTAACTGAGAGTTTGACTACTGCCGTTCTTTTGTTTAACTATTACTTAAAATGATGAGTAATCACCTCAAATGCTGTTCTTGTGTGATCAATCACCGACACATTCAATGCACCACTGTGTTGCTCCAAATTTCAGTGATGTACTGAAGCAAAATAAACTAGAACGGCTGTTGCTATCCAGAATGCTTCATAGAATCGTGTGAAGGAGACCAATACATCTGTTATTTAATGCAGTTTTCACAAACTTCAACATGCTTAATGAAAACACCATCTAGAATAAGGTCGATCTTACACGGCTCAGAACCTAAAAGTTGCACCCTTGTAATCAACACTGTCCTCTGACACACTCGATGGTTTTCAAAGGAATTAATCCCCTATAAGGAGATGATTGAAGAATAAACTGTTCCTCGCAATCCACATTGATGCCTTCATGGCCATCAAATTCATTCAGGCCAACAATTTTTTCAATTGAATTCCCTTCAAAGACTGAATCATGTAATTCAAGTTCCTTCAGAGGTTGATTCAACAACTCAGTGCTGCTACCACCATATTTCCCGACACTTATCTTTAACTGAGGCCTTCCTCTTCTCTTGGAGATATTCCATGGATGCTGATAGGAAGGAGTTTTGAATGATCTGCTCAACCTTGATGACATCAGAGCCGACCTCTGAGCACCGTTGCCCGCATCTCTTGTTTCATGTTCAGCGGTAACAGCCTTTGGTTTCGGACTAATTGTAATCCTTCTTCCAATTCTTTGACTGTCCTTCCTGTCAACTTGTAGTCTGTTCTGATGGAGTCTCAACCTGGTTAATTTTGAACCAGGAAATCCTGCAATGCCAATGTTCCTTGCATCCTTACAAGGTGATGGGCATAAAAATTTCTCAAAATCCAGACCATTGTACAAGCTGTGGTTAAATGGCCAATAAAGAGGTTCATCTGAATCCGTAGTAGTGTTTTTGAATTTTTCTTCTTGACCACCAGAAATTAGAGATCTAGAACCCAAAGACCAAATTTGCAGATGTCCCATTGCACCCAAAGAAGGGCTGGGAAAATCAGAAATAAAAATGTCAAACTCTTCTTCTCTATCCTTTAGTAGCTCAGAGTCTTCTCTCTCCAGATCCAATGAAGATACCCATATGTCTGTTCTATCAAGATCCCATGGTGTATCCACATGTGTACTAGGAAATGCACATAAACTGTTGCTGATTGATGTGTCATCACGTAGAGGACAGTGAGAAGTAAGGCACTCTGGACGGGCAACTGAAGAATCTTTTTCTTGGCTTCCAACATCTCCTTGTATTAATTCCTCCACATCTTTTACCTCGATGGCCAATTGTCTGCCGAGAACTAAGGAAATTTCATTTATAGGGATAGACTTTGACCCATTATAAACAAAAGCTTCATTGCTCTTGTCTGAAGTAACATCAGAACTTCCAGGCAATGATGACATTGAAGATAACTGACCTTTCAGAGACCAATTCAAGCAATCAGACTCCCAGATATCCTGCAAGTCATCAGAGCTTATCAAAAAGCTATCCAAAGATAACCACATGTAATCACTATCCTCAGACAATGTATCAACAAAACTAATTTGATCCTCTACATCAACACCTTTTTATTTCTGAATCTGGGAAACTAGAAGCTGCTTGATCCAAGCCTGCCTGATTGACTCCCAAATCAGTTTCATTTTGGAGAGCTTGAACCACACCTGCCTGCTTAAATCTCAAATCATTTTTCAACTGATTTTTTGATTGATTATGGATGACGCTTGTTGAGAATAGCAATTGCTGAATCTCATTTCATAAAGTCAGACACCAAGCTATCTGCGTATATAAAGACTATTCATTAAGAGGAAAAGGAAGAAACTCAAATCATATATCAATCCAATAGGTCTGTTAAGACTAGAAAACTTAAGGGAGAAAAACCAAGCTATATGCTAGAAATATACAAAAAGAGACTGTTTCATGAATACAGATGAGATCTCTAAACAAAAACAAGAAACAGAATGGTTCTAATAGCATTAAATAAACCAAATCTGCAGACTTGGAGTTCAGTAAACCACTAAGCTTGTCGATTATTAGGGTTGTGAGATGAAGTCCACAGGAAATCTGTAAAAATTTAGAGCTCAATCAGCACAATGATCATCTAGTTGGTCAATCTAACAGTTGAACCTCTGGTAAATCAACCATAAGCCAATGCATAACCACCTCAGAATCTTCTTTTTCTTTTTTTTCGGAAAGTAACCAATTCAGAACCTCCTAAGTCCAAATTCATCTAAAAATTAAATTCTCCAGAAGTAAAATGCAAGTAGGAACACTAGAAAACACATCTTTCTATTTATTATCTCAGAATAGAATCTACTACTTAGCTTTAACCACGTTGTGCAAAAGCAAGATTTTCTCATGTAAATCGCAAAAAAAAAAAAAACAAAGCCAGAAAAGAAGGATTTGCCAGCCAATAGCCACGAACATAAGTAAATTCAACCTAGAAAACAGAACTAAAGAGAAAATATAACAAATTTCCTGCAAGTCGATATTTAACCACAATCGACGCCAACATAAAACCAAAGATATTAGCCAAAACTCGATGGCTCCAAAGTCACAACACGGACACACCCACGCATGCACATAAATTACAAGAAAAGACATCGATTTCCTTCAGCTGCTGTGGCAGACTGTCTTCCGTTCCCATAGAAACAAAAAAAGACCACCTTTTACTCCCAAAAAATCGAGTACAAAACATAGAGAAACCTGGATCAAACCAAAAGAATATAATCAAAATCGATCTTAATGAGTAATACTATCCACAAAAAGAATTACTACCCGGGAGGAGGATTCCTCCAGAAGCGATGTGTCGAGACGACACTGAGAGAGGGTTACGGTTCCTCCGCCGGTTAGAGTTCGTGCGTGAAAGACGGAGACGTATAAAATAGACTTGGTCGGAACGAGAACATATAATTACATAAATACCCTTTCGCGGCAATATTTTGATGCGCCTCATCACAATCTGATCGCTCCGATGCTGATCGGGCGGTGGAAAATGGTATTAGCGCAGTGGTGGAATGGTCATTCTGGCGGCCTCCGAAGAGGAAAGAGCAAACCGCGGAGAGCCAAGTTTTCAGCGTTAGATCTTGATCCGACGTACGATAGGTGTTAACAGGACCAGGTCTCGCATTAATTGCTGAAGTGCCACCAGAGAGCAGCGCTTGTGACGTGGGAGTCGACTTTCTGCCGCGTCCGGACTCGAGCCATACTTCTTTTACGTGTTCGAACCTGCCCGCTAAAGAAGAAGAAACTGTGGGGCTCACGTGGGGTCCACGTAGAGGACAGTTTTCTCCCATTAGAGCGGGGAAAACATTTCTTAGCGTCGGGTATGTTTCGACCCAAACCACGCATTTGTGGCACATTCCGCTGGGGTCCATCGAATTAGAAGTTACAGATTGATCGAAGCCATAAATGGGCGTGTGATCACGTTCCTAGCCACCGTGATAGATGGCGTTCGTTGCCTGGGCTTGGTTGAATGGTTGGCTTCTAATGTGACCGTCTGAATGGGTCATCGGCAAAGGTCAACATTGCTGGGTTGACTAGTAAATATATATATCAACATAACTTAACATGATTTAAATCTTCATATAAGTCAAGGTAATATAAAGGTGTCATACAAATTTTGGTCTTGAAGGCAAAATGTCTCGACAAAGTTGATGATGCATAAGGCAATCATTGAATTCCGAACTCTTGATACATTATCTAAATCTTCATCATATCGTTCGATCTTTGATTCCGGCCCAATATTTATTTTATGTCTTATCCATTATTATAATTAATCTTATAACACTTATCTCAACACATAGATTAGATCATTAATTTATCAATTGATTTCATTATCAAATTTCGAGATTCAACAATCTTTTCTTTTTTTATTATAACAACCAATTGATGACGGAGTTAACCTTAACTCCCTCTATCTACATCCCACATATTGAGATAAGACAAACTTGAATTCACAAGGAATCACGAATTCAAGTTAAACACTTTCGATCATAGTGATTAAATGCGACAACATGCGTTGTTGCTTCACAATTCAAGTGGTTTTGCCCAAAAAAAAAAAAAAAAAAAATTAAGATATTAGTCTAATGAAGATGAAAAATGGTCTCATCCATTTAAGCCTGAAGAATGTTAAGACTTAGAATAGTTATTGTTGCTTAACAAACTAAATGTGAAAAAATCTCAAGTAGCTTAAGTGATTTTTCTTCAAAAATATTTGTAAAAGAAAATAAAATATTTGTAAGGTGGAGATTTGAAGTAACTCATTTCTTTTGTTTTACACAAGATAGTAAGTATAATGCACGAAATTACGTTAATTAGCTTCTTAACCACTCGAGTTATGCAGATGTTGCTTGGGAACATGATCCTGCAAATATTATCTCTGAAACCAACCAAAATATACAGCGGAATTAAATGAAATCACAATCAAATAGAATACTAAAATATACGTGAAAAACCCCTCCAATGTGAAGGGTAAAAACCACGGGGCAAACTAGAGATGATCCACTATGAGAATAATGAATATACAAATCTCAATCTTTTGCTCTAAACCCTAGTAATAATCATAAGGATACAAGGATCACGTCATTGTCCACAATATCTAAAACCTCCTTAAGTAATCACAGGAAGAGTCTATTGTAGATTTGATCTAACATGAGATGAGAATGCTACTAGATGATTGAGAATAGTCTCTCTACGTTATCCTTGTTTTCTTCCATTTCTTTCTCTTATTTTTCTACCTTTTTCTTCACCTCTTTTCTACTGTGAAGATCTCTAATATTGCTGCCCTCGTTGCTGCCCTATTTATGGAGTTTTTGACAACCACCACACCCCCTAATGTTAATTAGAGTTAGGTTAAAAGGGGGTGAAAATGTGGGCTGATAAAGCCCACATTGGGCTGAATATGGGCTGTCAACCCAACAACCTCTCCCTTCAGCCCATAAGGGAGGCTGCCCCATAACTCCTCAATGTGAAGTCATGCTGACTAGTTGTCGGCATATCTCTTGTCTTTTTTTTGGTAAGATTTTTGTCAACATGTCTGCTCCGTTGTCATTTGTGTGAATTTTCTAAAGCTGCAACTGCTTCTCTTCAAATATGTTTCAAATCTAGTGGTATCTAACATCTATATGCTTTGACTTGGAATGAAACATCAGGTTCTTACATAAATGGATGACACTCTAGCTGTCACAATGTACAACATAATTTTCCTATTTCAGCCCTAATTCTTGTAAGAATTCTTTCATTCATAATATTTCTTTGCATACCTCTGTAGTAGCAATATATTCTGTTTCTGTGGTGGAGAGAGCAATATACCTTTGCAACCTGGATTGTCATGACACAGCTCCCCCTGCAAAAGTAAGTACATAACCTGAAGTAGACTTTCTCGTATCTATATCTCTTGTCATATCTGCATCTGTGTAACCTATCAACACATGTGGTCCATCTCCAAAGCTTAATCAAACCTTAGAGCTCCCTTTAAGATATCTAAAAATCCACTTCACTACTGCCCAGTGCTCTTTGCTTGGATTTGTAAGAAATCTGCTAGTAACACCAACTGCATATGCGATGTCTGGCCTCGTACATACCATTGCATATATTAAACTTCCAATTGCTGAAGCATAAGGAACCTTTTGCATTTTCTCCTTCTCCTCATCACTTGACAGACTCTGTTTTGAGCATAACTTGAAGTGACCTGCAAGAGGAGAACCAACTGGTTTTGCATTGCTCATACTGAATCTGTCCAATACCTTCTCGATGTATTTCTCCTATGACAACTAAATTTTCTTATTTTTCCTATCACGAAAAATCTGCATACCTAGTATTTGCTTTGTTGGTCCCATGTCCTTCATTGCAAAAGACTCACTTAGTTCTTTCTTCAATTTATCAATTTTAGACATATCTTTCCCAAGAATAAGCATGTCATCAACATAAAGTATGAGAATAATAAAATCCTCACCAAACCATTTGATATATACACAATGATCTGAAGCCATTCTTTTGTATTTATTTTTTGTCATAAATGAATCAAACTTTTTGTACCACTGTCTTAGAGCTTGCTTTAGCCCATACAAGCTCTTCTTCAATTTGAAGACAAAGTTCTCTTTACCTTTGACTTTGAAGCCTTCTGGTTACGCTATATAAATTTCCTCATCTAAATCTCCATGAAGGAAAGCTGTCTTCACATCTAACTGCTCAACCTCAAAGTCTTGACTAGCAGCAATACCAAGAGCAACACGAATAGAAGACATTTTAATAACAGGAGAAAAAATCTCTTCAAAGTTAATACATTTTTTTGACCAAAGCCTTTCACAACCAATCTAGCTTTGTACTTTGGTTGAGAACAATATTCTTGAGTCTTTAACCTGAAAACCCACTTGTTCTTTAAGACCTTCATTTAATTTGGTAATAGCACCAAATCATAAGTGTGGTTCTTCTGAAGATCATTCATCTCTTCCTGCATAGTAACTAACCACTTCCTACATAGTAACTAATCAATTCTTTTTTTTGCTCACTTTCAACTGCTTCCTGGTAACTCTATGGTTTACCTGCATCAGTAAGCATTACATACTCATCTGTAGAGAATTTTTTGGAAGGTTGACGTTGTATAAAAGATCTTCTCATTTGAGGTTCTACGGGAAGTTGCTCTCCAACTTCTTCTTGCTCAACATGTCTTGCAGGTAGATCAACATCAGACTCTACACTATCTTCCTGCATATCTCTGTTAGGACTCTAGCTTGGAGAGTCCTAATTGAGAGGGACATTCATGTAAAATTGTTAGGACTCTAGCTAGGAAAGTCCTAATTGAGAGGGACATTCTGTTAGGACTATAGCTAGGAGAGTCCTAATTGAGAGGGGCATTCATGTAGGAGGTGTTTTCTTAGAGAAGAATTAGGAGTTGTAAGGGAATAGGAGTCTTGACTAGGAGTCATATTAGGAGTTGGTTAGAAGTAAGAGTCTTAAGTAGGAGTCCTATTAGGAGTTAGGGTTTAGAAGCCCTATAAATAGCCATGTATTCCTTCTCTTTTCATAAGCAATAGATGAATCTTTTCTGCAGCCTTCGAGCAGCAACTTGGAGGGAGGAACCCCTATAGAATTCCAAGAAGGCCGATCCCCTAAAGAGATCAACCCCAAGTTTAGAATATGCAAGGGTTCTAACACCTAGTATCAGAGCAACGTTCTTGGCATCTCGCTGCCCTTCCACAACCATCCATCAACCCTCTACAACCATCCAAAGCAATTCCCACAATTGCTTAAAAGATCGTCACCGAATTCCGTCATCATCTCCACCATCACGGATCATCCTTTGATCTCCCCGTGAATTGCAACAGGTTCTGGTTTCCTACCTTACTGATGCTGCAATTTAGTTATCCTTATTCGAAAATCCAAAAAAAAAAAAAAATCGTTCCTATATTGCTGCATAAACTTTTCGTCACAAAGTTTTCATCTCTACGACGAAATATACATTGCAGAATTCCAACCGCATAGCACCATCTTTTTTATCTCGCTACTGTGCTTTTTCTATCCAAATTTCTACGAAATTTTTATGACATCTTTGACACTTCTTAACAGTGGGTTTCCCTTTGGTTTCATCAAAAAATTCTCAATATAAACTACTGATCTTTTATGTCCAATCTGCTGCACTTGAATTGCAGAATTCAAGCCGCATAGCATCTGTTTGATCTTGCTACTGTGCTTTTTCTATCCAAATTTCTACGAAATTTTTATGACATCTTTAACACTTTCTAACAGTAGATTCCCCTTTGGTTTCATCGAAAAATTCTCAATATAAACTACTGATCTTTTATGTCCAATCTGCTGCACTTGAAAATCTATGCTGCAGAAAATTTCAGCTGCATATCGTTGCCTTAACCCATCTATTTGTAATCTTTTTGAATGAAATTTCTTATACACTTCATAGATCATCTTGGCTTCCATCTAAGATTGATCTATTAAGAAATTTATCTCTAAAAACGATTTTATGTTGCTGCAAATTTTCATCGTAACCCGCTGAAATTTTTCGACGATAATTCTGCAATTGCAACTTGCACCAATTTCCTTGCTATTATACTGCCGAAATTTTCTTGATTAAATTAGATATCCTTGCTGTCATATAAACTGTGATTTTGCTATCAATTCCCTCCTCAATTCTCCCAAGTTTTTGGTGGAAATTACGTCGAGAAACCGTTGTTTCTTCGACGACAATTCTACTCTTACAAGACAGCACATACTTGCTGCAACTTCCACGGATTTCTGTCAAACCTTTGCTACCATCTACCACAAATCCAAAACTTTCATCCATAGCCCTAAAACTCTACTAAACCACTCCCTCAAACTGCACCCAAAACAGCCACAAAACAAGCCTAAACCGTAGCCTACATCCACCAATCCACCAACACTTTCGACCATCACTTCTCTCAACCTATACATGCCTTTAACCCAACAGCAAAAGAGAGATCTTAACATCATTGATTTGGGGCCATATACTATGGCATCTAAGGAGGCAATCAATGCTAAATTCGAAGCCTTGGAGGCGCGAATGGAGGATAAGATTCGGACGCTCTTTACCGAACTCAGATTGGGCCGACCACTAAGCCCGAAAAAATCATATCAAGGAGAGAGCTTTGCCCAATCATATCAAGCCCGAAGAGATGACTTCCAAGGGAGGAGAGGCTCTATGACCGACCCCAACTATCCATGCATGAGAGTGGACTTCCCTAGATGGGAAGAGGGAGACCCGATTGGTTGGATCTCACGCGCGGAGCGATATTTTCGGTACCACAAAATCGCAGATGCATCTATGGTGAAAATTGCAGCTATACATCTTGAAGGGGATGCTATACAATAGTTTAAACAGTTTGAACATACTTATGGAGTCCTTTTATGGCAACAATTCAAAGAAGGACTGCTGATCCGCTTCAGACCAACCGATTACGAGAATATTGACGAACAACTAGCAAAGATCCGACAAACCTCCACCATTCAGGAGTACCAAACCAGGTTTGAAAGGTTATCTAATCAAAATCATGATTGGTCTCAAAAACAGCTATTGAGGACCTTCATTGAGGGCTTGAAGCCGGAGATCCGAGGAGAAGTTAAAGCGCGACAACCGTACACGCTTATGGCAGCCATCTCTTTCGCACGACATCAAGAGGAGCAATTGAACCATGAAGCTCGGAGGACTAGGGTCGCTCCTTAACTAGTAATATTGAAGCCCTCAGCCCCTCCTACTGTCGACCAAGTCCTTGCACCAAAGAGGTTAACAGGAGAAGAGCTTCAGGAGCGATATGCGAAGGGGTTATGTTGGCATTGTGACGAGCCGTGGAGCCGTGAGCATCGCTGTAGTAAAGGAGGACTTCTTATGATTGAACCGATAGAAGAAGAGGTCATTGAACATTTAGAAGAGAGCCTTGAACATGAAAAAAAAGATGCAGAAGAAGAGCCACAACCGACCGAAGTTACGGTACAAACACTAGCTGGCTACTCAAACCCGCAAACGATGAAAGTTGGAGGCCTTCTCAAACAACAACCGATCACTGTTCTCATCGAGACGGGCAGCACTAATAACTTCCTAAACATTAAGGTTGCTGTCCATATGAATTTACCTATTGAGAATTGCAGCAGGTTTGTCGTTACGGTCGCCAACGGACGGATTTTGAAGTGTGATCATAGGTGCCCGCAAGTGAAACTGTTGCTGCAGGACCAAGAGATAATTGCAGATTTCTTCCTCCTCCCTCTTGATGATCATGAGGCCATACTTAGAATTAAATGGTTGATGACATTAGGTAATATTTCTTGGAATTTTATACAACTATTTATAAAATTTTACAGTAAGGAGAAACAAGTGATACTGCATGGGAAACGTGAGGGCGACATAACGACGATTTGCACACAACAAATGGAGAAAGTTTTGCATAAAGCATGCAGCGACTTTTTGGTACAACTTGAGCAGCAAACTAATGGATAGCCAACAAAATTTGAAGATCCAAATCTACTTCCTTTGCTTGCTGAATTTTTAGATATATTTGACGAACCGCGCAACCTACCTCTTACCCGTCGGCATGATCATTGTATAATGATTCTTCCAGGCAAATCTCCAGCAAATGCTCAGCCATATCAGTATTCACATCTCCAGAAGGATGAAATAGAAAGGATTGTAAATGAGATGCTCAAAACAGGAGTTATTCGGCCATGTTGCAGCCCTTACTCTTCACCGGTGCTCCTCATACGAAAGAAGGATAGAATATGGCGATTATGTGTTGATTACCGAGCTCTCAATGGCATAACTATCAAGGATAAATACCCTATTCTAGTAGTAGATGAGTTGCTAAGGGAGCACAAATCTTCACAAAGCTGGACCTTCGATCCGGGTATCATCAAATACGAGTATGCGAAGAAGACATACCGAAAACCATCTTTCGAACACAAAACAACCACTATGAATTTTTGCTTTCTTCAAAAGAAGGTGGAATATCTTGGGCATATCATATCAGAGGAAGGTGTGGTAGTAGACCCCTTCAAAATTGGAGCAATTCAAAACTGGCTGACCCCGAGGAACATAAAATTGCTACATGACTTTCTGGGTTTAACAGGCTACTACTGCAAGTTCGTGAAAAACTATGGAGAGATTAGTGCACCAATTACTTCCTTATTGAAAAAAGATGTCTTCCAATGGTCGGACAGAGCCTCCGCTGCCTTCGACAAACTTAAGACAGCCATGACGACGACGCCGGTGCTAACACTACCAGATTTCAACCGACCCTTCATTATTGAGGCCGACGCATCTGGAGTCGGAATTGGAGTCATTCTCATGCAAGATGGTCAACCACTCACATACACTAGCAAGGCATTATCTCCCTCCCATCAAAATAAGTCAACATATGATAAGGAGATGCTTGCCATTGTGCGCGCAACAACGAGGTGGAGACTCTACTTGATTGGTCGACGATTTCAAATTAAAACCGACCATAAAAGCCTCAAGTACTTTTTGGAGCGAAAGATATCAACCCCTGAGCAGCAAAAATGGATAATAAAACTTCTTAGATTTGATTATGAAATAACTTACAAAAAGGGGAAAGAGAATGTTCTTGCAGATGCGCTTTCGCAGCTACCCGAGCAAGCTGAAGTTTCGACCATTTCACTTCCGACCAGCAACTTTCTTAAGGATATTAAGATGGAATGGCAGGAAGATTCAGAGACTAGTAAGATTATAAAAAAATTGGAAGAAGCATCAAGCTCCGTGGCTCATTACAATTGGGACTCAAAACAATTACACTATAAGGGACGCATTGTGCTTATGATAAATTCTACTTGCATCTTCACGAGTAGATTTTGGACCAAGTTATTCTATATGCAGGGTACTAAATTGAAAAGGAGTATGGCATATCACCCACAAATCGACGGTGAGACAGTTGTAAATAGGTGCTTGGAGAGAGCCCAAGGCCACCCACCAAATATGACTACCCAAAGAGAACTCCAGACCCAGCGAAGTGCCATTATTGATCGACGGATCGTGACTCGACGATGACGACCCACTAATGAAGTTCTAATACAATGGGCGAACCTACCAATAGAAGATGCCACTTGGGAGAACTATGACGACTTGAAGATCAAATTCCCAGAATTCATGAATCATCAGCCTCGAGGACAAGGCTGATTTGAAGAGGGTGGGTCTGTTAGGACTCTAGCTTGGAGAGTCCTAATTGAGAGGGACATTCATGTAAAACTGTTAGGACTCTAGCTAGGAGAGTCCTAATTGAGAGGGACATTCTGTTAGGACTATAGCTATGAGAGTCCTAATTGAGAGGGGCATTCATGTAGGAGGTATTTTCTTAGAGAAGAATTATGAGTTGTAAGGGAATAAGAGTCTTGATTAGGAGTCATATTAGGAGTTGGTTAGAAGTAAGAGTCTTAAGTAGGAGTCCTATTAGGAGTTAGGGTTTAGAAGCCCTATAAATAGCCATGTATTCCTTCTCTTTTCATAAGCAATAGATGAATCTTTTCTGCAGCCTTTGAGCAGCTGTTAGGATCTAGAGCACTAAGAGGGGGGGGTGAATTAGTGCAGCGGAAATCTTACAGCAATTTAAAACCGAAAGGTGCGTTCGTTCAATAAAATCTATTATGATGCAAAAGCTGATTCACAGTTTGTATTTAAGCGCAGTTTGCGTCTAAGCATAGATTGCGTCTAAGAGCAGTTTACGTCTAAACGCAGTTTTACGTTTGAACGCAGTTTTGCGTCTGAACGCAGTTTTGCGTCTGAACGCAGTTTTGCGTCTAAACGTGGTTTTACGTCTAAACACAGTTTTGCGTCTAAACGCAGTTTTACGTCTAAACGCAGAAACTGAACTTTGAAAATCTTTTTGTGAGTGTGCAGAAAGCAGTTCGTAGTTATGAATGGAATCAAAGCGTAAGCGTAAACTGCGATGTAAAGATCGTACGAAAACACCGATTTACGTCTCAATGCAGATTCGGAAAGATCCGAACTTAGAGAATCAATCGTAAAAGCGCAAAGGGCAGTAGCTATGTAGGAGGTTTGCAGTAATGATAAAGTACTAAAAAATAAACGCAAACCAAAGATTTAGAGTGGTTCGGTCAGTCTTGACCTACTCCACTTTTGGCTTCCTCCACCGATGAGGTTGCCGACGTCAACTAGAGGCCTTCCTTCAATAGGCGAAGGCCAACTGCCCTTTTACAGTTTCTCTCCTTTTGACAGGCTCAGGAGACAACCTTTACAGATCCTTTCTCTCCTCTCTTTACAACTCAAGCCTTTGAAGAACAGAAAGAGGAGAACTTTTGGACTTTACACAATTTTGAGCTCTTAGAATCACAGAAAAGATCAAGAATTCGGAGTGGATCTGTATCCTTTCTGTGCTGAACGGGTGGGGTATTTATAGGCCCTAACCCAGTTCAAATTTGGAGCTCAAAACGATCAAATCCCGGAATTCCGGGATCAGGCGGTTGCACCTCTTGATTGGAGAGGTTGCACCGCCTGGCAAAGCTCGAAGACTGAGCTCAGGCGGATGCACCTCTCTGTCAGGGGTGGTTGCACCTTTCTGCCAGAGCTCGAAGACCGAGCTCAGGCGGTGCATCTCCTGACCAGAGAGGTTGCACCTCTCTGCCAGAGGTGGTTGCACCTCTCTGCCAGAGCTCGAAGACCGAGCTCAGGCGATGCATCTCCTGTCCAGAGAGGTTGCACCTCTTTGCCAGAGCTCGAAGACCGAGCTCGATGGTTGCACCTCTTGGCAGAGCTCGAAACTTGAGCTCTGGCGATGCTACCTCTTGATAGAGGAGGTTGCACCGCCCAGTCTCGCTTGGAGACTGAGCCCTGGGCGGTTGCACCTCTTGGCTGGGGCAGTTGCACCGCCCACAGCAACTTGGGTCCGAATGGGTTGAACCATTCGACCCAATCTGAGTTCTTCAAGGGCCCAATTGCCCTAGGATTAAGCTAATGGGATCACCTCCCATTTCTAACTTAATCAATGTGCTAACTACGATTAAATCTAAGACAATTTCTGCAGCTTTGCTTCGGTACGTCAATCGCTTCTTCCGGCGAGTTTCCGGCGAACTTCCGTCGATCATCCGATGAACCCTCGGTGATGCTTCTGCGGACTTCCGGCAAACTCCTAGATTTTGCGACGATCCACTTGGCGAGTTCCCACGAGCTTCGCTTGGCAAGCTTCCGGACTTCTCGGATCTGTTCTCGCAGAACCTCCGACGACCGTCCGAACTTCCGTCGAACTCTCGAACTCCCAATGTGATCATGATCTTGACTCCGGCGCAACTCTTGCTGCTTGTCTGACTTTTATCGTAGTTAATCCTGCACAACAAAACAAAACTTCGATCGAGACAATTAATCCTAAGCAATTAACCAAGTTGTCCGACATGTCATTGGTCCCTCGACGCTTCGTCCGATTCTTCGACGCATCGTCCTCTTCTGCAGCCTATTGCCCAATCGGCCAGTTGACTCCGCAACTCCGATATCCTTGGCACAATACCCGCTCTTCTTGGCCCGATGCCCGAGCCCACGGCCCGAAGCCTTCTGTCGATACGTTGACCGATCCACCGGCCCAACGTCCAATCTTCTGACAAGTTCCTTCGGCACAACATGATTTTCCTGCTTTAATTGTCTCATCCTGATCGAAGCATCCTGCGTCACTCAAAATGCAGATTAAATCAAAAACATATATCAAGTAGTTTCATCATCAAAATACGAGATTCAACAATCTCCCCCTTTTTGATGATGACAACCACTTGATGACGGAGTTAAACTTAACTCCCGGAGTTTAAACAAACTCCCCCTATCAATATGCCATATTGATAGAACCTTGAATTCAAACTGAATTCAAGTCATTGCAATATTCATCATGAATGCTTGCAACACGTCAACATGAACATATGCATAAACTTATGCATCACATGTCATGTCATCAACATACTTAACTTTT
This sequence comes from Musa acuminata AAA Group, assembly GCF_036884655.1. Taxonomy (NCBI): domain Eukaryota; kingdom Viridiplantae; phylum Streptophyta; class Magnoliopsida; order Zingiberales; family Musaceae; genus Musa; species Musa acuminata. The sequence goes on along the minus strand of NC_088331.1, from coordinate 29,861,065 downwards.
GGCTTCCTCCACCGATGAAGCCAAGAGGTGCAACCGCCCCAGCCAAGAGGTGCAACCGCCCAGGGCTCAGTCTCCAAGCGAGACTGGGCGGTGCAACCTCCTCTGTCAAGAGGTTGCACCTCTCTGCCAGAGCTCGAAGACCGAGCTCGGTGGTTGCACCTCTTGGCAGAGCTCGAAACTTGAGCTCTGGCGGTGCTACCTCTTGACAGAGGAGGTTGCACCGCCCAGTCTCGCTTGGAGACTGAGCCCTGGGCGGTTGCACCTCTTGGCTGGGGCTGTTGCACCGCCCAGTCTCGCTGGGAGACATAGCCTGGGCGGTTGCACCTCTTGGCTGGGGCGGTTGCACTGCCCACAGCAACTTGGGTCCGAATGGGTTGAACCATTCGACCCAATCTGAGTTCTTCAGGGGCCCAATTGCCCCAGGATTAAGCTAATGGGATCACCTCCCATTTCTAACTTAATCAACGTGCTAACTACGATTAAATCTAAGACAATTTCTGCAGCTTTGCTTCGGTACGTCAATCGCTTCTTTCGGCGAGTTTCCGGCGAACTTCCGTCGATCATCCGATGAACCCTCGGTGATGCTTCTGCGGACTTCCGGCAAACTCCTGGATTTTGCGACGATCCACTTGGCGAGTTCCGACGAGCTTCGCTTGGCAAGCTTCCGGACTTCTCGGATCTATTCTCGCAGAACCTCCGACGACCGTCCGAACTTCCGTCGAACTCTCGAACTCCCAATGTGATCATGATCTTGACTCCGGCGCAACTCCTACTGCTTGTCTGACTTTTATCGTAGTTAATCCTGCACAACAAAACAAAACTTCGATCGAGACAATTAATCCTAAGCAATTAACCAAGTTGTCCGACATGTCATTGGTCCCTCGACTCTTCGTCCGATTCTTCGGCGCATCGTCCTCTTCTGCAGCCTATTGCCCAATCGGCCAGTTGACTCCACAACTCCGATATCCTTGGCACAATACCCGCTCTTCTTGGCCCGATGCCCGAGTCCATGGCCCGAAGCCTTCTGTCGATACGTTGACCGATCCACCGGCCCGACGTCCAATCTTCTGACATGTTCCTTCGGCACAACATGATTTTCCTGCTTTAATTGTCTCATCCTGATCGAAGCATCCTGCGTCACTCAAAACGCAGATTAAATCAAAAACATATATCAAGTAGTTTCATCATCAAAATACGAGATTCAACAATCTCCCCCTTTTTAATGATGACAACCACTTGATGACGGAGTTAAACTTAACTCCCGGAGTTTAAACAAACTCCCCCTATCAATATGCCATATTGATAGAACCTTGAATTCAAACTGAATTCAAGTCATTGCAATATTCATCATGAATGCTTGCAACACGTCAACATGAACATATGCATAAACTTATGCATCACATGTCATGTCATCAACATACTTAACTTTTGGCTTCCTCCACCGATGAAGCCAAGAGGTGCAACCGCCCCAGCCAAGAGGTGCAACCGCCCAGGGCTCAGTCTCCAAGCGAGACTGGGCGGTGCAACCTCCTCTGTCAAGAGGTTGCACCTCTCTGCCAGAGCTCGAAGACCGAGCTCGGTGGTTGCACCTCTTGGCAGAGCTCGAAACTTGAGCTCTGGCGGTGCTACCTCTTGACAGAGGAGGTTGCACCGCCCAGTCTCGCTTGGAGACTGAGCCCTGGGCGGTTGCACCTCTTGGCTGGGGCTGTTGCACCGCCCAGTCTCGCTGGGAGACATAGCCTGGGCGGTTGCACCTCTTGGCTGGGGCGGTTGCACTGCCCACAGCAACTTGGGTCCGAATGGGTTGAACCATTCGACCCAATCTGAGTTCTTCAGGGGCCCAATTGCCCCAGGATTAAGCTAATGGGATCACCTCCCATTTCTAACTTAATCAACGTGCTAACTACGATTAAATCTAAGACAATTTCTGCAGCTTTGCTTCGGTACGTCAATCGCTTCTTTCGGCGAGTTTCCGGCGAACTTCCGTCGATCATCCGATGAACCCTCGGTGATGCTTCTGCGGACTTCCGGCAAACTCCTGGATTTTGCGACGATCCACTTGGCGAGTTCCGACGAGCTTCGCTTGGCAAGCTTCCGGACTTCTCGGATCTATTCTCGCAGAACCTCCGACGACCGTCCGAACTTCCGTCGAACTCTCGAACTCCCAATGTGATCATGATCTTGACTCCGGCGCAACTCCTACTGCTTGTCTGACTTTTATCGTAGTTAATCCTGCACAACAAAACAAAACTTCGATCGAGACAATTAATCCTAAGCAATTAACCAAGTTGTCCGACATGTCATTGGTCCCTCGACTCTTCGTCCGATTCTTCGGCGCATCGTCCTCTTCTGCAGCCTATTGCCCAATCGGCCAGTTGACTCCACAACTCCGATATCCTTGGCACAATACCCGCTCTTCTTGGCCCGATGCCCGAGTCCATGGCCCGAAGCCTTCTGTCGATACGTTGACCGATCCACCGGCCCGACGTCCAATCTTCTGACATGTTCCTTCGGCACAACATGATTTTCCTGCTTTAATTGTCTCATCCTGATCGAAGCATCCTGCGTCACTCAAAACGCAGATTAAATCAAAAACATATATCAAGTAGTTTCATCATCAAAATACGAGATTCAACAATCTCCCCCTTTTTAATGATGACAACCACTTGATGACGGAGTTAAACTTAACTCCCGGAGTTTAAACAAACTCCCCCTATCAATATGCCATATTGATAGAACCTTGAATTCAAACTGAATTCAAGTCATTGCAATATTCATCATGAATGCTTGCAACACGTCAACATGAACATATGCATAAACTTATGCATCACATGTCATGTCATCAACATACTTCTCCCCCTTTGTCATCAACAAAAAGGAGAAGTATCACAATTAATCGTTTGTGTGTGATATTGGTTCAACTCATTGCATGAAAATCATAATATCAAGTTTTATCATCATGCAATCTTGTAGCTAGAAGATTTAGCAAGTGTTACATCATGCTTAGAACATTCATGCTATCAAGTTTTAGATATGCAAGTTTTATAGCATATAAGATAGCACTTTTGGTAATGTTCACGATAGCAAGTTCTACATCATGCAAGCTAGCAAATTAGAGATGTTCAAGAAGGCAACTCTTGCTTCTTGAAAATTTTGCTCATTTTGCTAGATGCGCAAGTTAGCATTTTTGCCTCTTGAGATAGGGAAGATAGCACATTTGCTTCTTTTGAGATAGCAACTTTTTGCTTCTCTTTAGACCAACAAGCTAGCAATTTTTACGATATACAAGTTTCACAATATATAAGCTAGCAAAAATTTCGAAAGCAAATGCAAGATAGCTTTCTTGTGTAAGCTCATGATTCTTGCTTCCTATTGCAATGTGCAAATTGCAAGTTTTGCTTCTTGAGATATTCAAGATAGTGATGTTCAAGAAGACAATTTTTCTTCTTGAAATAAGCAAGTTAGCAATCTTTGCTACTTAAGATAGGCAAGCTAGCAATCAAGTTTTTGCATCTTCTTGACTTGTACAAGCTAGCTATCTCCCCCTTTGTCATTGTAAAAAAAGAAAGAGAGAATACAGTTTTGTAGTTCTATTTTCCTTTTAGAACGATTTCAAAATCATGACAAATGATGAATAATCAAGTTATGAATGTCAAGACAATTTTTCATCATGAATATTTTATCATTGCATGCATCATTATCATAAGTTGAAGTATTACATGCATGATATCATATCACCATTCATAATTACATTAATGTTTCATATCATGATGGTATCAATTTTGTCAAATTATATCCTACCATGCATGATCAAAACTTCTCCCCATTTTATCATTGAAAACAAGAAGAAAGTAGGGGGAAGAGCATAAAAGTGTTAAATATTTCAATCATTTCAAGGCATTTACATCATAGATCAAGTCATGATTCGTGATTCATCATAAAGCAAGTTAGTTTTCAATCATCACATAAGGCATTCAAGGAATTTTTGAAACATAGGAGAATGATTAATTTAAGCATACAATGTTTCAATCCAATTTAAGTCATGAATATCAATGTTTTCATATTGTGAGTATCAATTCATGACTACCACAAGATATTATTTGTGACTTCAATTTTGCAAGATCAAGATTATGATTTAGATAAAACTTATTCAAATTAAATCATTAACTTAAAGTTCATAATCAAGTCATTAAAATTAATTTCGAGATTCATAAAATATCATGAAATCATTAATCTCGATCAAATGAGAAAAGCATTTTTTAAGAGATTCTTTTTCATCTAAGCATGCCTTAGTCTTTATATGCCAAATTAAGATAAGCATAAGGCAAAGAAATCTTGTATTATGAGATATATGATATCAAGGCTCATGATTCATTTGAAAAGATATAGTACAAAGAGCAACTTGAAACATTCTTATCAAAGATCACATTTTAAAATATTCCAAGTTTCAAGATATCAATATGACACTTCATTGAATTGCATTTCATTTGAAGAAACCCTTTTTGATAAATGTAGGGAGCATAATGAACGATCTTGATTTATAAAGAGCTTCATGTTATAATTATCAAGATCATGATTATGATTATTCTCTTTAGCAAAGAATCACAAAAGCACTTTATTTTTGCATAAGAAATCTCATTGTACTATGATTTTTAAATTCTTTTTCTGCACATGAATCATAGGAGATATGAATGTGAAACAAATCTTTGCAAGCAAAAACACTATCATTCATATTTCAAGATGGAATTTATAAGCAGGAATCATTTCATCAAATCTATTTTAGAAAAATATTTTTTATAAGTGTATGAGAAAATCTTATTGTTAGGATATCAATTGTTAAGTGAATCCGAAAATGAAATTAACACTTTCATATATTCAGACATGATTTTTGCTATAGATCTTGAAATTAAATCAAGAAGATCAAACAAGCTCATGATCATGGATAACTTAAAATCTCATGCATAAAATTGTTAATAACCATTTAATATTACATCTTTATGCATTACTTTAAATCAAACGTGATTTCATTCAACAATGTTAATCAAACATGATACACATTATTACTTCTTAACCATGATCAAAATCATTTTATTTTTTTTTATCATGCAATATCATCATTTTTGAAATTATCAGCATGATCATAATTTTTGTATTTTTATTTTTAAACATGTAATTTTCAAGAAAATTAATTCTAAACTAAAAAAGAAAATATATCATGAAAGCATCAAGTAATTTTAAAATAAACCAAAGGCATTTTAATTACCTCAATGTCGTAGGCTGGTAAGGCGTAGTTTGCCGCCTCGCTTTTGTTGACTTTCTCGTCTTCAGAGGAGCTCGATTCATCCCAATTTTTGCTCTTCTTCTTGCGTTTAAAGCAAGTATTTCCATTCTTTTTGCTTTTTAATTTTCGTTTCATTTGTATGTTAAGTTCACCATCACTTGAGCTTATGCTCGAGTGGTCTTCAAATGTTCTATGTCCCAAATCCTTCCTGTTCTTTGGAAGGTTGGTTTGTTCATCATTGTCCTCATCACTTGAGTCATCGCTCAAGTGGCATTCATTTGTCCAGAGTTCCAAATCCTTCCTGTTCTTTGGAAGGTGATTGTGTTCAACATGTTCATCATGTGCATTGTGCACCATTTCATATGTCATCAATGAGCCAATTAGTTCTTCAAGTGGTAAGTTGTTTAGGTTTTTCGATTCTTGAATAGCAGTTACTTTTGAATCCCAAGTTTTAGAAAGTGAGCGCAAAACTTTGTTAACGAGTTCAAAATCTGAAAAGCTTTTACCAAGTGATTTTAAACCATTGACGACATCCGTAAAACGGGTGTACATGTCAACAACGGTTTCGCTTGGTTTCATATGAAAAAGCTCGAAATCATGCAGTAAAATATTAACTTTCGAGTCTTTGACTCTACTAGTTCCCTCGTGCGTGATTTCAAGAGTGCGCCAAATATCGAAAGCCGTTTCGCACAAAGAAACCCGATTGAACTCATTTTTGTCCAAAGCGCAAAATAAGGCATTCATAGCCTTTGCGTTTAAAGAAAAATACTTCTTCTCTAAATCCGACCATTCGTTCATCGGTTTAGAGGGAAGTTGAAAACTATTTTCAACGATATTCCATAAATCCTGATTTAGAGAAATTAAGAAAACTCTCATTCGAGTTTTCCAATAAGTGTAGTCCAATCCGTTAAAGAACGGTGGACGAAAGATCGAAAAGCCCTCTTGAAGAGTCATTTCTCTCGGGTGTAAATCCGAAATGAGAAATACCCCGCTCTAATACCAATTGTTAGGATCTAGAGCACTAAGAGGGGGGGGGTGAATTAGTGCAGCGGAAATCTTACAGCAATTTAAAACCGAAAGGTGCGTTCGTTTAATAAAATCTATTATGATGCAAAAGCCGATTCACAGTTTGTATTTAAGCGCAGTTTGCATCTAAGCGCAGATTGTGTCTAAGAGCAGTTTACGTCTAAACGCAGTTTGCGTCTAAACGCAATTTTACGTCTAAACGCAGTTTTACGTCTGAACGCAGTTTTACGTCTGAACGCAGTTTTGCGTCTGAACGCAGTTTTGCGTCTGAACGCAGTTTTACGTCTAAACGCAGTTTTGCGTCTGAACGCAGTTTTGCGTCTAAACGTGGTTTTACGTCTAAACACAGTTTTGCGTCTAAACGCAGTTTTACGTCTAAACGCAGAAACTGAACTTTGAAAATCTTTTTGTGAGTGTGCAGAAAGCAGTTCGCAGTTATGAATGGAATCAAAGCGTAAGCGTAAACTGCGATGTAAAGATCGTACGAAAACATCGATTTACGTCTCAATGCAGATTCGGAAAGATCTGAACTTAGAGAATCGTTCGTAAAAGCGTAGAGGGCAGTAGCTATGTAGGAGGTTTGCAGTAATGATAAAGTGCTAAAAAATAAACGCAAACCAGAGATTTAGAGTGGTTCGGTCAGTCTTGACCTACTCCACTTTTGGCTTCCTCCACCGATGAGGTTGCCGACGTCAACTAGAGGCCTTCCTTCAATAGGCGAAGGCCAACTGCCCTTTTACAGTTTCTCTCCTTTTGACAGGCTCAGGAGACAACCTTTACAGATCCTTTCTCTCCTCTCTTTACAACTCAAGACTTTGAAGAACAGAAAGAGGAGAACTTTTGGACTTTACACAATTTTGAGCTCTTAGAATCACAGAAAAGATGAAGAATTCGGAGTGGATCTGTATCCTTTCTGTGCTGAACGGGTGGGGTATTTATAGGCCCTAACCCAGTTCAAATTTGGAGCTCAAAACGATCAAATCCCGGAATTCCGGGATCAGGCGGTTGCACCTCTTGACTGGAGAGGTTGCACCGCCTGGCAGAGCTCGAAGACTGAGCTCAGGCGGATGCACCTCTCTGTCAGGGGTGGTTGCACCTTTCTTCCAGAGCTCGAAGACCGAGCTCAGGCGGTGCATCTCCTGACTAGAGAGGTTGCACCTCTCTGCCAGATGTGGTTGCACCTCTCTGCCAGAGCTCGAAGACCGAGCCCAGGCGATGCATCTCCTGTCCAGAGAGGTTGCACCTCTCTGCCAGAGCTCGAAGACCGAGCTCGGTGGTTGCACCTCTTGGCAGAGCTCGAAACTTGAGCTCTGGCGGTGCTACCTCTTGACAGAGGAGGTTGCACCGCCCAGTCTCGCTTGGAGACTGAGCCCTGGGCGGTTGCACCTCTTGGCTGGGGCGGTTGCACCGCCCACAGCAACTTGGGTCCGAATGGGTTGAACCATTCGACCCAATCTGAGTTCTTCAGGGGCCCAATTGCCCCAGGATTAAGCTAATGGGATCACCTCCCATTTCTAACTTAATCAATGTGCTAACTACGATTAAATCTAAGACAATTTCTGCAGCTTTGCTTCGGTACGTCAATCGCTTCTTCCGGCGAGTTTCCGGCGAACTTCCGTCGATCATCCGATGAACCCTCGGTGATGCTTCTGCGGACTTCCGGCAAACTCCTGGATTTTGCGACGATCCACTTGGCGAGTTCCGATGAGCTTCGCTTGGCAAGCTTCCGGACTTCTCGGATCTGTTCTCGTAGAACCTCCGACGACCGTCCGAACTTCCGTCGAACTCTCGAACTCCCAATGTGATCATGATCTTGACTCCGGCGCAACTCCTGCTGCTTATCTGACTTTTATCGTAGTTAATCCTGCACAACAAAACAAAACTTCGATCGAGACAATTAATCCTAAGCAATTAACCAAGTTGTCTGACATGTCATTGGTCCCTCGACGCTTCGTCCGATTCTTCGGCGCATCGTCCTCTTCTGCAGCCTATTGCCCAATCGGCCAGTTGACTCCGCAACTCCGATATCCTTGGCACAATACCCGCTCTTCTTGGCCCGAAGCCTTATGTCGATACGTTGACCGATCCACCGGCCCGACGTCCAATCTTCTGACATGTTCCTTCGGCACAACATGATTTTCCTGCTTTAATTGTCTCATCCTGATCGAAGCATCCTGCGTCACTCAAAACGCAGATTAAATCAAAAACATATATCAAGTAGTTTCATCATCAAAATACGAGATTCAACAGCAGCAACTTGGAGGGAGGAACCCCTATAGAGTTCCAAGGAGGCCGATCCCCTAAAGAGATCAACCCCAAGTTTAGAATATGCAAGGGTTCTAACAATCTCCCCCATCACCCTGGAGGAGTAATTGGGTCACAATCTGCTAATCCTTCTGCAGAAGTATTGGCTGATACCTTCTTCTTCAAATCTTCAAAAGTTTGATCCTCAAAGAAGACTACGTCTCTACTTCTAAACACCTTCTGCTTTTCTGGATCCCAAAGCCTGTAACCGAAATGATCTTGTGAGTGGCCAAGAAAAATATATTCTTTAGTCTTACTATCCAGCTTGGACCTCTCATTGTTTGGAATATGTGCAAATCTACGACAACCAAACACTCTCAAATGCTTGTAGGAAATATCTTTCCGTGACCATACATGCTCTGCAACATCACTATTTAGGGCTATACATGGTGATAAGTTGATCACATCAACTACAGTCCTCAAAGCCTTATTCCAAAACCTTTTGGGTAGCTTGGCCTGTGAAAGCATACATCTAATCTTTTCCATAATGATGCGGTTCATCCTCTCTGCAATTGCATTATGCTGAGGTGTACCAGAAACTATCATCTCATGTTGGATCCCATATGACATACAATAATCATTAAATAATCCTGTATACTCACCACCATTATCTGATCTTATGTATTTCAATTGCCTTTCTGTTTCCCTTTCAACCCTGGCATGAAACTCTTTGAAGACATTAATAACCTTATCTTTGGTCTTCGAAGCATAGGCCCAAACTTTCATGAAAAATCATCTATAAAAGTGATAAAATAAAGTGCACCACTTATACCAAGAACATCAATAGATCCATCAAGAGTTTTTGTCCTCAAAGGACCACATACATCTGTATAAACACGGTCTAAGACATGTATTTTTCTAGACAAAGCAGGACTAGTAAATGAAACTCTGTGTTGTTTACCATCTAAACAATCAATACAAGGGTTCAGATGTATACCTCTGAGGTCTAGCAATACCTTTCTCTTGGAAAGAGCTTGTAGCCCCTTCTCGCTCATGTGTCCCAACCGCCTATGCCACAACTCCATGCTGAAGTTTTTTTCTAGCATTTAACTGCTCACCATAAGCTTTAGCCTGCAACCTGTACAAAGTATGACATTTCTTTCCATTAGTTATAACAAGAGAACCCTTATTGAGCTTCCATTGCCCTTTGTGAAATCTGCTATCATAGTCTTCATCATCTAGCCTTCAAACTGAAATTAAATTCAGCCTCAAGTCAACCACATGCCTCACATCCTTAAACACCAACTTGCAGCCAATGTTGGTCTTTAAATGGATATCACCCATGCCTATGATGTCTGTTGTGCCATAGTTGCCTATCTTGACAACACCAAAATTTCTAGACTAGTATGTAGCAAAAAACTCCCTCAGTGGTGTAGCATGATAAGAAGCACCTATGTCAATCGCCCACTCAAGATCTTGACACAAGAAAAAAATATCATCACCCTTTACAAGAAATCAAATATCATCAGAAGGAGACAAAATCAAATAATTACCACTCTGCACTATAGTTGTGATATTATCTTTTGACTCTATAGACTCCACTTACTTTCCCTTTTTCTTGCTCTTCTTAGGTTGCTTACATTGGTTCTTGTAATAATATCCTTTCTCACCATAGTTATAGCAAATAATATATTTTCTTGATCTTGACTTGCTACTACCCATGCGTGAACTGCTTCTAGACTTTGACTTTCCTCTGTTCTTTAAGATAAGTGCCTGTGAATCATTCTGAGATATCGCTGAACTCTTTCTTCTCAACTCCTCATTCAACAAACTACTTGTTACTTGACTCATAGTGATAACACCATTTGGTGCAGAATTATTGAGGGAAACCATCAGTGTCTCCCAACTTTCTAGTAATGAACTGAGAAGTAACAATGCCTACAACTCATCATCAAGAGACATTTTTATAGAAGATAACTGGTTAGTAATACTTTGCATTTAATCCAAATGCTCAGTAATAGAAGCACCCTCTCTATATTTTAGGTTCACAAGTTTTTTGATCAAAAAAGCTTTGTTGCCAGCTATTTTTCTTTCATAGAGACTTTCTAACTTTTTCCAAAAAGAATATGCAGAAATTTCAGTAGAAACATGGTGAAAGACACTATCATCAAGCCACTGTCGAATAAACCCAATTATTTTTCGATCTAACCTCTTCCACTTATCATCTGTCAAAGTTGTGGGTTTTGCACTATTCACCTGTCAAGGTCTATACAAATCTTTGCAATACAAGAGATCTTTTATTCTTGGTTTCCATATCATCCAATTGTTTCCATTTAAACTAATCATGCGAGAAATATTACTGGCCTCCATATTCAAATACAAAAATTAAATCACCAAAACCTTTGCTTTGATATAATGCGAAATAACTTTTGTATATGAACAAATACTAGTAGGCCATGATATGCAGCGGAATTAAATGAAATCACAATCAAATAGAACACCAAGATATATGTGGAAAACCCTTCCAATGTGAAGGGTAAAAACCACGGGACAAACTAGAGATAATTCACTATGAGAATAATGAATATACAAATCTCAATCTCTTGCTCTAAACCCTAGCAACAATCACAAGACAATAACTAGGATACAATGATCACGTCACTGTCCACAATATCTAAAACCTCCCCAAGTAATCACAGCAAGAGTCTACTGTAGATTTGATCTAACCTGAGATGAGAATATTGGTAGATGATTGAGAATAGTCATTCTGCGTTGTCCTTATTTTCTTCCCTTTCTTTCTCTTATTTTTTTGCCTTTTTCTTCACCTCTTTTCTGGAAGTTTTTGACATCCACACCCCCTAATATTAATTAGAATTAGATTAAAAAGGAATTAAGATATGAGCTGATAAGCTGTCAGCCCAACAACAAAGAAGTCTTTTGTGTCTGGTGGTAGATTTGCCTACTGAGTGGAAGGAAGAAAACCAGGATGTCATAGGTTTGTACTAATGGAAGAGGCCCAAAGCCTTCAGATCATGCAATGTATTAAGTGTGAGGAGATCGATATGGAAATCATTCTCGCTTCCGTATGTCTCTACAGAATGCAGATTTGATATGCTTCGTTTTATGAGAGGACCAACAGCGAACTTTGAGACCATCTGCCCAGTAACTCTTTTTGTCACCGAGGGGTCACTCTCGGTGTTTCCATGACATTGAGAGGCCACTTGCATTACCCACCTTACAGATTGAAGTGAAATATGATTTTGATTAACATATCCCTTTGAGGTTATTTTAATGTGACATTTCTTTCCATACAATTAACTCAATTGATTTTAACATGAGATGAGATGGTTTTAAGATGCTATTTCTGAATTGTTTTTGGATGAATTTTTTAAAATATTTCTGAATTTCTAACATAACTTTTAAAATTACTTGTAGAACATTATTATTTTTCCATAAATGATCATTTTATCTATCGAACCAATTGTCGATCACTATCCTTGTTGAGCTCGTCCACAGTTTTCATGTGAAAAAGAAGAGGATGCTATCTCGTGTAAAACAGAAAGATACGATTATATTTCGATTTAAGATTACGAACAATGACAATGAACAAAATATGCAAGACTACGAGGGATAACGATAATTCTACTTTTTTCAATGTAAGGGTTACGAGTGAGATGTGCAGGGTTGAGACGGGTGGAGTAATAAAAACAAAAGGCAACAAATGTGCAGGGTTGAGACGGGTGGAGTAATAAAAACAAAAGGCAACAACCGATAAAAATAGGGATAGAATAATTTTTTCATGTATTAATGTTTTATAAAAAAAATTCAAAATTAAAACGTGTTGTGAGAAATTCTAAAAAGTCGGAGACTTTATAAGGGAATTCGTCCCCACCTTAATATATATATATATATATATATATATATATATATATATATATATATATATATATATATATATATATATTTGGTACATGATGAATTATTCCACAGGTTTTTCTTTTTTTCCAATGGCTACATAAATACCGTTTTCGGTGTACCAATAATCGGACTCTCCTGCGGGGCCCCGACACGGCAGGCAGGGGAAGGAGCAGTGAAGGAGGGTGTGGTGTCGGTGGAGGCATGAGACGCGTATCGGAACTCGCAATAGGGTCTTGATACGTAGTCGAAGACAAAAGTGGGACCCTTGAAAAGATTTTTCTAAGCATTAAAAATGAAAAAAAAAAAAAGTGAAGAGACAAAATAAATATTAAAAAAAGCAAAATCCCCATCCAAACCTAACATTTGGACCGTCCGATCTCCATCACGCGCTGTATAAATCCGACACCCGTCTCTCTCGTTCTGTGTCTCCCACACTCTCTCACACAGTCTCAAGCAGGAGAAGGAAGAAGAGGGAAGAGGAGCGATGGGCTCCGCGAGAGAGGCCAAAGTGCAGAGGAGGGAGGAGTCAAAGCCTAACCCTTGCCCGACCCGTTGGGCGGCCGTCGGCACGGTGGAGGCGCCGGAAGCTGGCCCCTCCGCCGTCACCGTCGACGGCGCCGGCGAGGACCAGTGCCTCCGCCGATCGGACGCGCTCTCCCGGGAGGAAGTCCTCCGCCGCCGCTCCCGCCGGGTGAGGCAGCTCGCTCGGTGCTACCGTCGACAGTACTGGGCCCTGATGGAGGAGGTCCGGGTGAAGCATCGAAACTACTACTGGGAGTACGGGGTCTGCCCCTTCGAGGTGGACGATGGCGGTGGTGCTGATGGGAGGGGGCGGGGGGCGGACGGGAACAAGGAGAACGGGAGGGCGGGGGCCCGGGATGGGGAGGGTGGTGGAGGGAAGGGGGGGGAGAGGAAGCGGTGCGCGTTTGCAGGGTGTAAGTCTAAGGCGATGCCCATGACGAGGTTTTGCCATCCACACATATTGGCGGACAGGGAGCAGACGCTATACAAGGCGTGCAGTTATGTGACAAAGAGGTATGGGTATGGGCTAGGAAATCTGTTAGATTTAATTATGTGCTCTCCTTTTTGTTTGAATTGAATGTGAGATTGTTATATATATATATATATATATATATATATATACATACATATGTGGATCTCTGTGGAGGGTGTGTTAGTTCTTGTGGTGGATGTAGTCCATTAGAAACACCAAAAAATTGAATTGATAGAAAACACATATATAATGGCTGGGTTTTCCTTTTTTGTTTTTGATCGTCTCTAGCGAGTATCATATGCGGGTTTTAGGGAACTTAATTTAATGCACAATGAGTTCATTTCAAAAAAGGAACTTGTAAGTTGCATTCATATGAACAAAGGAAGGAATTCCTATGCTATAAAAGAAAACATATATTGAACATTTAAAATTAACAAACTAGTAACACATCACGGTCTCCTAGAGTTAGTATGATGAGTTCAATTTATGTGGTTAACTTGAATGTTGGCTTTTTTAATTGTGGTGAACACTGATGCTTGTCTTTGATAACATTTGATTGTTAACCTTTGAAATTGATATCTTCACATATTTGAGAATGATCTTTATATATGTTTCTCAAGTGTAGTGGGGATATAGCTCACACGAACGAGATTGATTGTTCTTTTAGCGTAGAGCACATGATTCGTGAGTAAAATGATGTGTTTGTATGTGCCATTTTATATGGTTTGTGGCAGTACTTGGTAGCATGGTTAGGTGATAAGTACATACTCTTGTAGTGTATTATCATGTTCTTGTTTTATTGGATCTCATATAAGATGTGATCTGGAGCTCTTTAGCACTTGTTTAGCTTAACCGTCAGCCTTCACCTAAAATGTTGTTAAAAAATTGCCACTAATCAAGCATCGCTTGTGCTATTTAGAGACAGTTCTATGAACCAACGCTAGCTAACTAATACTAAAGCTATCCTTGGTAATAATTCAAGCTTCTCCAGATCCTTGTGCATGAAAGTATATGCATTTTACCCATCGTTAAAATGGTTTGAGCATTGACCTGGGTGCTTGCACAGACTAAGATGTTCACGCAGGCTAGCTAGGTTACCCAAACATGATCCATTCAATCATCATTTGTTTTCTTGGACGGTGATTAGTTAGTCCATTTAAACAACCACAAGGTTATAATTAGAGCAAACTATGATGGGTTAGTTAATAAGCTTTAATGCACGTACCCCATTATTATATAACTTGTAGAATTTTGTTGAGTTCCAATAATACACCTTCACCGATACCTCAATTTTTTCACTTAAAAGCAGTTGGTAGCATTCTCATTCATCAGTGGTCTAAAAGCTCTTTTCCTGATTTTCTCAAGTCCTGTTTCTCAGACCTTTGCTTTTTAAATCTTTGCTGTAGCTGTCTCCACCCAAGATTCCAGATAGTACAAGTGTCGGTATGGTTCTCTTTCACCAACGTATGTGATAGTTGCAAAAACATATACTCTTAGCTTATGTTAGCATTCTTTGTAGCTATTGCTGCTGAAATGGTTGGCTGGTCACAGACCTGCAGTTGCTAAATGCGCTTGATCAGTTTATGTTACTATGAATATATATATTTAGAGCAGATTGGATGTTCTATTTCTAGCATTAATCATTTCATCTTGTATTTAAAGTCCACTGTCTTTGCTGCTCACAGAAACATGTGGAGACACATCCACCAATGTGGCTATTTTTTCTTTCTTCTGCATGCTTTTAGAAGAATCAATCAACAGTTTGATCTATTTTTTGTACAACAAAGTAGCATTCTGGCCAATAGAATTTGTCATTTCTACTGCATAATAATTTGACAGAAATGTGCCTTAAAATATGCTTAATTTATAGTTGCATCAAGCAATTGCTCCTTTTAATTGCACATTTAAATACAAGGCTGTTGATTGCATGGACTACCACTTGATGGTTTCTCGGTTACCCCTTAAATTACAGCTGTGGGCAAAGTGGTCCAGTTACATGTGGGAAGCCAGTTTTGAGAGCAACTGTACCTTCTCTCTGCCATGTCCACTCTCAGAAGGCGCAAAGAAGCATTTTGCAAGCCTTGAAAAGAGCTGGACTGAATTTAGTCTCTTCCAGCAGGCCTGCCCCTAAATTTAGTGTTTTACTTGCTGAATGTGTTAATCAGATTCAAGCCAGAAGAAAAGAGTTGGATGCGGCTATGAATGATGTTGATTATATTGATGAGGAAGTTTGTTGATGCATGATATGGTTCATAACTGCCTTGAGCCTCTGGTGGTGGCAGCGAACCTCATTGACCTGATCTGGTCATCATCTTGATGGAAAATGCAGTTCTGTTCATGGATATGTATTTCGAGTATGACTGAAGGTGTGCCAATACTTGTCTTTGTCTGCAGAACTTGTATACCTTCGCTGTTCCTTATGTGAATTATTTATAGGAATAATTTATTTAGTGTTTTATGAAGTTTGTTCTCCTTTATAGCCAATGTCTTGGTCTTTACCACCTTGTTTTGTTTTAGGTATATTGCAGGTTTGTTATGGTAGCAGCATATGAAGATAGATGGTCATAGATCTAATATATAATAATCGATTGCTTCGCGTCTTCCACCTTAACTTGTTTTGTTTCACACATACTGCAGGCTTGTCATGGGAGCAAGATATGAAGATAGATGGTCTTGGATATAATTGGTGTAGAGACAAATTTGTTGCATGGATATAATGGTTTGACTGCTGATCATCATGGTATTCATTATATCCTTGGGTACATTTGGTTTCTTATTGTATTTTGGTCGATCTAATGTCAGCACAACTCCAATCATGGATCCTCCATCGTATTGCACCATTCCAGAATCTAGATTCTATGCGACTTTATTGAAAATTGGTGTCAAATATTATTCAGTCATCATCAAATATTATTCAGTCAATAACAAGATGTTGTGCTTCCGTTGGTTGAGATTTGCAGCCTTCTACTATCCTATTTTATTGATATCACATTTCTGACAGGTGTGTGGCGCAATTCATGGAACCAGGTACATTTGTCATAAGGAATTGAATTGTATATACTTGGTAACATTAAAAACAAGACATGGTAATAATGTGTTTTTAGTTGATATCATCAGTTCAATCTCTTTATGCTGTCTTGTTCTCTTTATATCCAATCTTTCTAGCAAAGCCATTATTGTTTTACTTCGAACTATATTTATAAAAATTGGGACTAGGTGGTCAAATATTAGAAAAGAACAAATTCGGTCCTCGATTAATTTGGTTCATTTATTCGGTTGAATCATATTGTACTAAAAGTGGATTGAAGTTTGCTTTATTTTGTAATAATTTAAAGACAATTAAAATGTATCATATTTCTGCCTCTTCAATTGATATCGGTTATACTATTGCTTGCTTTTCTCAAATTTTTTTTTTAGAATTTGCAAAAAACTTTGTAAGGCTTTATGTAATTTGATAGTTAGTTTTCATGATTAATTGATAAAAAACAGTGAAATTATTGATGATAGTTAACCAGACAATAGTACTCAGCAGTGCCAAGACCTAAGGATGCAGCAGCTATTAGGGAAGATTTTTTAAATATAGAACAATAAAAGAAATACTTTTCATTATGATACGATATGATATTTCTTTCCAATACGAAAGTGATGGGATGGATGAACCAAGAGTTACATGGATTTTTGCTGAAGAGTATTTCTTTCCATTATGATACGATATGATATTTCTTTCCAATACGAAAGTGATGGGATGGATGATACGATATGATATTTCTTTCCAATACGAAAGTGATGGGATGGATGAACCAAGAGTTACATGGATTTTTGCTGAGGGCGTACACTTCGTGGGTCATTCAATTGGCCAATTCTTTTTTGTTTGTGGATATTTTATTTCAACCTTAAGTCTCAAATTTAATGAAAAGTTAAAAGGGATCATCGGATTAATGAATGGCTCCATCCATCCATTAACTGGTCACGTGTCGATGAAATGGGAGTGATGCACTTGTGGATTCTACTACTCCGTTACCACGTCATCTCGAAATCAAATCGGCTTCCTTTCACATGCTAATCTTGTGATTCATATGCTTTGGGACAAAGTAAGTTTATGTTTGGGAACCGACTATTTGAACCCAGACGTGAATCGCTAGTTTATCTTCCTCCTACCTTCTCTTTGGTACTACTACTATAATATCCAAAACTATAGTCCATATTATGGACTGCCATAAACGTATGCGAGAGACATCGGATAAAGTGAGGCACAAAATTTTGAATTAAGAAACAATTTTTTTTTTAAATTATATTTTAGCTTCACGAAGACAAAAGAATAATAACACAAAAATTTTCTTGCCAATTATAATGTCTCTAGTTTCTTTATTGCTTTCAGAATAAAATAAAATTACAGTATATCAATAAATCCAATTGACGCAAACACATATTGATCTGACATAACCAAACCCAAAATATAAACCTCCCGTAAAGGGTAGATAGCGATCAAAGCTCAAGAATTGATATGGCATAACAAGAAAATTTATTCTATTTCTTATAATGAAAGACTACAAGGCAACTGAGTTGAGCAGCTCTTCAAGTGATAGTTCTTAATTGGTCTCAAGAAGAGAATGCAGCAAAGTGTCGCTTAAAAAACTTTGGTTTTCTACATTTGATCTCCTGTTTGCACTCACAAGATCCTGATTTACGTACACTTCAAACTTCTTAAAGAATCGATTATGAGAAATGGCTATAGAAATCTAAACGCCCTTTCTCATTGATTCTTAGCTTGTGAGCAAGGAGGAATCATGCTTGCAAATCTAATAACGAAGAAAAGAAAAATCTTTCAAAAAAAATATTTCCTCTCAAATTTAAAGAAGATTGTTCGAGCAAAGACTAAGTGATGATGATGAAAAACATTACACTCCTTATGATAAGATTCAAAAAATTTATAATGAAAAATAAGATAAATCTAACAAGAGAGAAGGAAAGATAAAAAGAATGCCCACAGTTAAGAATAAGTTACCATCCCAAAAGAATTAAAAGAAAGTATTAAAAAAAAACATAAGATGAAACAACTGAGTAGGAAGTGGAAGAATAAATAAATGAAGAAGAAATAACAAATTATACCTTAATGACTTTTGACAATGAGGTATGTTTTTAAACTAAAACTAGAACCAAAACATAGTATTTCGATAGTGGATACTCAAGGTATATAATTGAATATCCTACGAACTTAAAAAAAAAATCACTAGTCGAGATTAAGGATATGTTATATTCGGAGGCAACAATGAAAAAAAACATCATTAGCATCGAAAACATTAGTAATAAATCAAACCTTTTGATTGAAGATATGCTCTTGGTTGATGGTTTGAAACATAACTTAATAAGTAATAGTCAACTTTGTGATAAGGGATATAAAATTAAATTTGAATATCATGTTTGTATCTGTTGGGAAAAACTATTATAGTGAAATAATTCTTTTCCCTCTTTATGTATCAAAATGTATTCCTCATCAAAATACCAACTTGTTACCAAAAGCAAATATTAACCAAAGCAGTATAAACAGTACAACAATGAATTAATCACAAAGTGAGATACAAATTTTTTACGTAAAAAACCTAATGCGGGAAAAATCACGGGACCGTAGTCCACTTCAAACTTGTACTATCACTAATAATGATAACAGGTTTATAATAAGTATTCTCTAGAAAAACTAGAGGATCGTAATAATATCAAGAATATAAATCTTAGCTCAACAATAATAAATATATCATCATCACAGTAAATGAATTTCATGAAAGAAAAATTTTAGGTCTCACCAAGTGGGTATAGCAAAAAAAAAACATTTTAGAGAGGATAAACTACATATTAGTATCATTAAGATTGTAGAGCTTATTGCTTCTTTATATAAAATTTGAGTCAAAACTGATGAAGTTTAGCCAATTCATCATCTAGCAAAATCCTTAAAACCTTCACTTTCTCTCCCCTCTTCTCCCTCTGTTCTTTTTCTGCATCGTCAGAGTTTCCACCGTTTGTACGCTTCTTTCACCTATGCATGTCTCCACTTCCTTATTTCTTTCTTTTTCTTTTTTTTAATACATCATATTTGGGCCCAATGCCTAAATTAATCGGTCCAAGCCTACCTATCGGTTAGACCCAACAATTCTCCCCCTCCAGCTCATATAGTGGGTTGTACTAAGCCCTCTCTTCGTCTACATGCTTTAAGCTTATCTTTAGACAGACTTTGTCAACATGTCTGATCCATTTTCATTGGTATACACATTTTCTAAGTGCAATTCTTTCATCTCAAACACATCATGAATCCAATAATATCTTATGTTAATATGTTTGGATCTAGAACGGTATGTTGAATTCTTAGAGAGGTGAATGACACTCTAAATGTCACAATAAATAGTATATCCTTCTTGTTTCAAGCTCAATTCCTATAGAAACTTTTTCATCTATAAAGTTTCCTTATAGGCTTTAGTAATTATTATGTATTCTATTTCTATGGTTGATAGAACAATACAATTCTGTAACTTAGATTGCCAAGAGATTGCTCTTCGTACAAACGTGAGCAAGAACCCCGAAGTGGACTTCTTAGAATCAGTATCACCTGCCATATCTACATCCGTGTACCCCTTTAACACATGTTCACCGCTTCCAAAATATAAACACAACCTGAATTCAGCCAACAACTCTAATTGCATAAGATATATCTAGCATAGTACAAATCATAGCATACATCAAACTGTCTATCGCAGATGAGTAAGACACATTGAACATTTCTTCTTTTTCTTTCTCACTCGTAGGACATTGTTTCGAATTAAGCTTGAAATAACCTGTAAGTGGAGAACAAATTACTTTAGCTTTCCTCAAATATTTTAAGAACCTTTTCAATATAAGTGTCTTGAGATAGCCAAATCTTCTCATTCTTCCTATCATGAAGAATCTTCATACCAAGTATTTATTTTGCTGATCCTAAGTCTTTCATAGCATAAGACTTATTTAGCACTTTTTTAAGTTTCTCAATTTTACTAGCATCATAGATAACAATTAGTATATCATCGACATATAGTAGGAGAATAATGAAATCATCATATGAAACTTTCTTCATAAACACACAATGATCAAATGTGGTTCTATCATACCCTTGGCTCATCATAAACGAATCAAACTTCTTGTACCACTGTCTAGGTGCCTGTTTGAGTTCATATAAGCTCTTCCTAAGCTTACACATTAGATATTCTTTTCCCTTGACTTTGAAACCTTCTCGTTGCTCCATATAAATTTCTTCTTCTAAGTTACCATGAAAAATTACTGTTTTCACATCAAGTTTCTCAACTTCTAAATTCAAGCGAGCAGACAAACCAAAAACAACTCGGATAGAGAATATTTTCACCACAGGAGAAAATATTTCTTCAAAGTCAATACCCTTCTTCTGATTGAATCCTTTCACAACTAGTCATGCCTTATATCTTTGTTGTGAGCTATTATTTTCAGTCTTCAATTTGTAAACCCACTTATTCTTGAGAGTTTTCTTCTCTTTAGGCACTAAGTCATATGTGTGGTTTTCAAGCAAGGATCTCATTTCTTCTTGTATAGATTTAACCCACTCATTCTTATGCTCATGTAGAATAGCTTCTTGATAAGTCTTTGGCTCTCCTCTATCAGTAAGCATAACATACTCATGTAGTGGATATCTAGTAGATGGTTGTCGCTCTCTAGTGGATCTTCTCAATGGAATCTCAATTGGTGGTGAAGGTGCTTGTTCAATTAGTTCAGCATCATCAACTATAGGAGTATCATCACTTACATTCTCACCATAATCTTCTTGTTCATCTCTTTCATGATCATCATGAACTACAAGTGATACTTTAAAAATATTTATTCAAAGTCAATACCCTTCTTTTGACTGAATCCTTTCACAACTAGTCATATCTTTGTTGTGAGCTATTATTTTCAGTCTTTAATTTATATACCCACTTATTCTTAAGAGCTTTCTTCTCTTTAGGCAACTTTACCAAGTCATATGTATGGTTCTCAAGCAAGGATCTCATTTTTCTTGTATTGCTTTAACCCACTTATTCTTATGCTCATGTAGTTCTTGGTAAGTTTCTAACTTTCCCCTATTAGTAACCATAACATACTCATGTGAAAGATGTCTTATAAATGATTGTCGCTCTCTTGTGGATCTTCTCAATGGAATCACAACTGGTGGTGGATATGCTTATTCAAATTGTTCAATTAGTTAAACATTATCAATTGTAGGAGCACCATCACTAATATTCTTATCATAATCTTTTTGTTCACCTCTCCCATGATCATCATGAATTATAGGTGGAGGAATTAGACCCAAACTCTATGAAATATAAATAAAGGTTTTTGGTTTCTCAATATTGTCACCATCATTAAATAATTGGTCTTTAAGAAATATAACATCTCTACTTCTATTAATCTTCTTATTCACTGGATCCCATAATCTGTACCCAAACTCTTTATAATCATACCCTAAGAAAATATATACTTTTGTCTTATTATCAAGTTTGGCCTCTCATATTTAGGAATATGAATAAATACTTTACACTCAAAGACTCTCAAGTAATTATAAGATATATATCTTTTCATTTTCATACTTTTTATGGAACATAACCTTTCAGAGAAACTGATGGAGAAAGATTTATCAAGTCAATTGTAGTTCTCGTAGCCTTCCCTTAAAATGACTTAGGTAACTTAGCATGGGAAAGCATGCACCTAATTCTTTCTTTAATAGTTTTATTCATTATTTCTACCATACCATTTTGTTGAGGGGTTTTATGAACTATTTTCTTAAGCTTGATACCATGAAACCTGCAATAATTCTCAAAAAATCCTTTGTACTCACCGCTATTATCTGCTCAAATATACTTTAGTTTTCTACTAGTTTCTCTTTCAATGCTGATATAAAATTCTCTGAAAATATCGAGTACTTGATTTTTAGATTTCAAAGCAAAAATTGAAACTTTTCTAGAATGATCATAAATGAAAGTAACAAAATAAAGAGCATTTCCAAGAGTTCTAGTTTGCATAGTATAGACATCAGTGTGAATTAAATCAATAATATTTGATCTTCTAGATTATCGATAAGTATAAAAGATAACTCTATTTATTTTTTCAACTAAGTAATGATCATAAAATTTAAGAGATGTACCTTGCAACTCCAGTAAAAACTACTTTCTAGCAAGAGTTTGAAGTTCATTCTTACTGATATGACCAAGACTCTTATGCCAAAGATCTATGCCTTCATATTTTTGAATTATATTAATCTCTCTTTTTTTGTAGCTTCACTTCCATGACATAGAAAGAGTTTAGCTTCTTTCCTCTCGCCACAATTAGAGAACCTTTAGTGAGCTTCCATTTGCTTTCATCAAAATAGTATGTAAATCTCTCGTCATCAAGTTTGCTAGTAGATATCAAGTTAAGATGAATATTTGAAATATGTCTAACATCTTTGAGTATCAATTTGCTCCCAATACTGGTCTTTAAGCAAATATCTTCAATGCCCACAATCTTATATATACCATTATTTTCCATTTTGATATTGTCAAACTCACCAGTAATATAAGATATAAAGAAATCATTATAAAAAGTAATATGAAATAAAGCACTAGAGTTAATTACTTAGATAGTTACTATCCTAAGCTTACTCAGATAGTTACTATCCTAAGATACAAGACTGACACATCCATCATCACAAACAATAATGATATCACCTTCAGTAGCAACTGTATTAGTATCTTTACCATTTTTCTTCCTTTAATTTTGTTTACGTTTCCAAAACCTACCCTTTTTGTTCGTATGACTTAAGTCTGTTATAATAGAAACATTGATATCTCTTCTAAACTTGGATCTTCTTCTATAACCATGTTGATTTCTACTATGACTTCTTTCATATCTTTCTTGTTTTTCAATAATAAGTGTACCATAAGAAGATTCTTCTTGTTATTTTCTTCTGACATCTTCATTTAGTAAACTGTCTTAACTATATCTATAGCTAGAGTCTCCTTTGGCGTGGAGTTACAAATTGTCACCACATACGTTTCTCAACTTTCTGGTAAAGAGTTGAAAAATAATAATCCTTACATCTCACCATTTATATTCATTCTTATAGTAATCGGCTTATTTGCATGACTCTAATATAGGCTTATGGGCTCAATAATATTACCACCATCTTTATACTTAAAATTGATAAAACTTTTGAGGAGAGAAATTCTATTTTCCATTGTCTTTTTCATAAAGAGATTTTCTAACCTTTGTCAAACAACATCGGCTCTAGTTTCATGAAATATGCTCATACAAATTTACATCTATCCATCTTCTAATATAGGTAATAGCTTTTCTATGTTGAACCTCTCATTCTCCATCTTTTATAGTAGAAGGTTTGTCTTGATGGACATATATAAATCTTTGTAATAGTGTAAACTTTTCATCATACACCTTCAAGTGGAATAATTTGATAAGTTCAATTTAGTCATACCATCTGACTCTTCCATTTCAATCACATAAAAAAAATTAGCACCAAACAACCTGATGCTCTGATACCACTTGTTAGAAAAAACTATTATAGTGGAATAATTTTTTTCTCTTTTTGTGTATCAAAATAGGTTACTCATCAAAACATCAACTTGTTACCAAAAGCAAATATTAACTAAAGTAGCATAAATATTAGAACAATGAATCAATCACAAAGTGAGACACTAAATTTTTTACATGGAAAACGTAATGCGGGAAAAACCATGGGACTATAGTCTACTTCAAACTTCTACTTTCACCAATAATGATAATATGTTTATAATAAGTCTTCTCTATAAAAACTAGAAGATCATAATAATATCAAGAACACAAATCTTGGCTCAACAATAACGTATCATCATTACCATAGATGGATTTTATAAAAGAAAAAATTTAGGTCTCACCAAATGAGTATAGTAGAAAAGTATTTTAAAGATAATAAATTACAGATAAGTACCATTAAGATTGTAGAGTTTGTTGTAAAGATTTTTCACATAAAATTGAAGGCAAAACCGATAAAGTTTAACCGTTTCATCATCTAATAAAAACCTCAAAACCTTCATTTTCTCTCCCCTCCTCTCTCTGTTCTTTTTCTGCATCATCATAGTTTCCATCGTTCGCATGATTCTTTCACCCATGCACGTCTCCACTTCCCTATTTTTTTCTTTTTTTTTTTAATACATCAGATTTGGGCTAAATGCCCAAATCGATCGGTCCAATCCCACCTACGGGTTGGACCCAATAGTATCATATACTAAATAAGAATAAATATTTGATAGCTTTAAGTATACTTTAATCTTTATGACTTTTGTGATGTAATTTATTTTTTGGTTTTAAATATTGATGTATGGCTTTGACATAGAAAACTAGGACATGTAGTACAAAATTGATTTCTTAAATTGGAACTAAAAAATTTATAAGAAGAATGCCTAAAATTTAATTTGTTTAAACTAAAATTTATGAAATATGTCAATTAGGAAAATATATAAAGAGTAGCTTCAAACCTAAAAATCAAGTATCTCTAGACTCTAATAACTAATTTATATGAATTTATTTGAATCCATTAATATCATAAATCTAGGAGATAGTCAATATATTTTTATAATTATTGATGACTATGGTAGATATACTTACACATATTTCTTCTATTCATAGTGATTATAATGGTGAATTTAAAAATTATAATTTTTAAAAATTTATTGATTTAAATGGTATGGCTATAATTATTTCACTTTAAGAAATTCATTAAAAAAGAGTTATTGAGAGAAAGAATATGAGTGTAAAAGAGATGACAAGGATCATGCTTAATAAATATAACTTATTCAAATATTTTTAACTCAAAGCCGCTAACATAATGCTATGCCATGAATAAGATTCTCTTTATCAATCTTAAACTATTTATGAATTGTGGAACAATAAAATACTTAACATTTCATATTTTAAAATTTTTAATGATTCCTTAAAAAAACTTGATATAAAGTCTGATGAAAATATTTTTTTTAGATATTCTTCTATCTCTAAAGCTTATCGAGTTTTTGATAAAAGATATTTAGTTATTAAAAAAATTATATATATTATTTTCGAAGAATATCTTTAAGTTACAAAAATTAATTTTAATAATAATTTTAAACTAGATAAATTAAAATTATATGATTATTGTTATTTCGCAAAGCGACTTGGACACATCTACTTCATAGGAAACCTTACCCAAGGAATAAAAGTTTATAAATTCACATCATGAGGAGCTAATTATTAAGGATAAATTAAAAGGTATTTAAACTTGTTCTTCTTTAAAAAAATATTTGTGTAAATATTGCTTCCTTTTAAGCATCTAAATTTTTTTTTCCTACTTTATAGAGAGATTGTTTGGGATTAAACTAAACTCATGCACAAAATCTAACACTAAATATTATATTAGATCTAGTTGTAGTAAAGTATAGTAAATTATTTATCATGCCTCTATTACAATCTCCTTCATTTTATATATCTAATTTGGTAGAGATGCTCATTTATGTGTTGATAGCTATAGAATTATCTGAGAATAAATATTTGATAGCTTTAATTATACTTTTATCTTTTTGACTTTTGTGATGTAATTTATTTTTGGTTTTGAATATTAATATATGGCTTTGACATACTAGAACATATGATGTAAAATTGATTTCTTAAATTGGAACTAAATACTCGTAAGAGGACTACCTAAAATCAAATTTGTTGAAAATAAAATATGTAATGGATGTCAATTAAGAAAATATATAAAAGTAGCTTCAAATACAAAAAAACTAAGTATGTACCTTTAGGCCCCTATAACTAATTTACATGGATTTATTTGGACCTATTGATATCATAATTTTAAGAGATGGTCAATATGTTTTTATGATTTTTGATGACTATGGTAGATATACTTAGATATATTTTTTGTAATATAAAAATAATTATTTTAAATATTTTATCAAGTATTATAAATAAGTTTAAAATGAAAAAAAATATGATTTATTCTATTCATAGTAATCATAATGATGAATTTAAAAATTATAATTTTTAAAATTATAATTTATAAAAATTTATTGATTTAAATGATATGACCAAAATTTTACTTTAAGAAATTCATAAAAAAATTATTGAGAGAAAGAATAGGAACTTAGAAGAGATGACAAAGATCTTGTTTAATAAACATAACTTACTCAAATATTTTTGGGCTAAAGTTGTTAACACTATGCTAGGCCATGAATAAGGTCCTCCTCATCTATCGAAATTATTTCTGAATTATGAAATAATAAAAGACCTAATAATTTATATTTAAATTTTTAATTATAAATATTTTATTTTAAATGACAAGGATATCTTAAAAAAATTTGATATAAAGTCCGATGAAGATATTTTTCTTAGATATCCTTCTACCTCTAAAGCTTATCAAGTTTTTAATAAAAGATCTTTAGTTATTAAAAAACTATCCATATTATTTTCAAAGAATCTCTTTAAGTTAAGAAAAATAATTTTAATAATATTTTTGAGCTTGATAAATTTAATTTATATGATTATTGTTACTTTTCAAAGTAACTTGAACACATCTACTTCTGAGGAAACTTTACCTGAGGAATAAAAGATTGTACATGCAAATCCTAAGAAGCTAATATTGAGGATATATTAAAAGGTATATAAATTATTCTTCTTTAAAAAATATTTATATAAATACTACTTCCTTTTAAGTATCTAAAAATTCTTTTTATTACTTTACAGAGAGATTATTTGAGATAAACTGAACTCTTGCATAAAGTTTAACACTAAATATTATATTAGGTCTAGTTATAGTGAGATATAGTAAACTATCTATCATGTCTCTATATATCTTTTGATCAAATCATTCATTGTACAAATCTAATTTAATAAAGATACTTATTTGTTTTGATAGTCATAGCATTATCCGAGAATAAACATTTGATAGCTTTAAGTATACTTTGATCTTTATGACTTTTGTGATGTAATTTTTTTTTCGATTTTGAATGTTGATGTATGGCTTTGGTATAAAAGACTAGAACATGTAATACAAAATTGATTTATTAAATTAAAATTAAAAAACTTGTAAGAGGAATGGCTAAAATTAAATTTGTTAAAAATAAAATTTATGATGCATGTCAATCATGAAAATATATAAAAAGTAATTTCAAATCCAAAAACTAAATATGTATCTTTAGACACCTAAAACTAATTCATATGGACTTATTTGAAATTATTAATATCATAATTTTAAGAGGTAGTGAATATGTTTTTGTGATTGTTGATGACTATGGTAGATATATTTGGAAATATTTCTCGGTATATAAAAATAATTATTTTAAATATTTTATCAAGTATTATAAATAAGTCCAAAATAAAAAAAGGTTTGTGATTTTTTTATTTGTAGTGATCATAATAATGAAATTTAAAATTATGATTTTCAAGACTTTATTGATTTGAATGGTATGACTATAATTTCTCCACTTTAAGAAATGTTGAGAGAAAGAATAAGATTTTACAAGAAATAATAAGGATCATGCTTCATAAACATAGCTTAATTAAATATTTTTAAATCAAAACCATTAACATGATATGCTATACCATTCTTCTCATCAAGTCTTTAGGAATAAGCAAGGTGTTGTAGTTTAAGACTAGAATAATGGTCAAAGATTTTGACTAAAAAGAAAGTATAGATTATGATTTATTTTTATAGTTAGACTCGAAGCTATAAGGATACTTTTTGACTATACATATTTTAAAAATATTTAAATTATTTTAAGTAGATATTGAAAGTATTTTTTTAATTATTTTATTTCTAAAGAAGTTTATATTGAATAATCATCTAGATTTAGATTTGAAAATAATTTTTTTTATTATATTTATAAATTATATAAAGCTCACTAGAGGTTGAAACAAGCCCCTAAACCTTAGAATAAGAGATTAAGCTTTTTTTATTCAAAATATTTTTAAAAAAATCAAGATCTATATTAAATTATTTATTAAATATTTTAATAATTATTTTTTTATTTTAATTTATATTGATGATATTATTTTTTGTTCTACTGATAAATCTTTATGTGAATCATTTATGAAAAGTATGAATTAAGAATTTGAAATTAGCTTAATAGGTAAATTGATATTTATCTTAAGATTACAAATTAAGTAACTAAATAATAAGATTTTCACTAGTCAAACTGAGAATACACTTATAATGCTAAGACTATCAACACAAAAATTAGCATATCGACTATTAAAATTTATGCAAGATTTAAATTTACTCTCAAATAGTCTCACTATAAAGTAGTAAAAAAAATTTAAATACTTAAAAAGAACGAAGGCACTGGTAGAGTAAAGGAGTCAAAAATTAATCATCTAGTTCATACTTATGAGTTGTTTCGGATGAAATCGAGTAAGACCATTGGAAACATGTACACCCAATTTACGGATGTCGTCAATGGTCTAAAAGGATTTGGTAAAAGTTTTTCGGATTTTGAACTTGTTAATAAAATTTTAAGATCTCTTCCAAAAAATTGGGATCCTAAGGTAACGACCGTTCAAGAGGTTAAGGATTTAAATAACTTTCCTCTTAAAGAACTAATCGGGTCATTGATGACCTATGAGATGACTTGTAATGCTCATGAAAATAACCTTTTAAAGAACAGGAATAAGCAAGGTGTTGTAGTTTAAGACTAGAATAATGGTCAAAGATTTTGACTAAGAAGAAAGTATATATTATGATTTACTTTTATAGTTAGACTCGAAGCTATAAGGATATTTTTTGACTATGCATATTTTAAAAAGATTTAAATTATTTTAAGTAGATATTGAAAGTATTTTTTTTAATTATTTTATTTCTAAAGAAGTTTATGTTGAACAATCGTCTAGATTTAGATTTGAAAATATATTTTTTATTATATTTATAAATTATATAAGGCTCACTAGAGGTTGAAACAAGCCCCTAAATCTTAGAATAAGAGATTTAGATTTTTTTTATTCAAAATATATTCAAAAAAATCAAGATCTATATTATATTATTTATTAAATATTTTAATAATTATTTTTTATTTTAATTTATATTGATGATATTATTTTTTGTTCTACTGATAAATCTTTATGTGAATCATTTATGAAAAGTATGAATTAAGAATTTGAAATTAGCTTAATAGGTAAATTGATATTTATCTTAAGATTACAAATTAAGTAACTTAATAATAAGATTTTCACTAGTCAAACTGAGTATACACTTATAATGTTAAGACTATTAACACAAAAATTAGCATATCGACTATTAAAATTTATGCAAGATTTCAATTTACTCTCAAATAGTCTCACTATAAAGTAGTAAAAAAAATTTAAATACTTAAAAAGAACGAAGGCACTAGTAGAGTAAAGGAGTCAAAAATTAATCATTTAGTTCATACTTATGAGTTGTTACGGATGAAATCAAGTAAGACCATTGGAGACATGTACACCCAATTTACGGATATCGTCCATGGTCTAAAAAGATTTGATAAAAGTTTATCGGATTTTGAACTTGTTAATAAAATTTTAAGATCTTTTACAAAGAGTTGGGACCCTAAGGTAACGACCGTCCAAGAGGTTAAGGATTTAAATAACTTTTATTTTGAAGAACTAATCGGGTCATTAATAACCTATGAGATGACTTATAATGCTCATGAAGAGCTTGAGAATAACCATTTAAAAAACAGGAATGAGAAAGGTGTTGTAGTTTAAAACTAGAATAATGGTCAAAAATTTTGACTAAGAAGAAAGTATAGAGTATGATTTACTTTTATAGTTAGACTCGAAGCTATAAGGATATTTTTGGACTATGCATATTTTACAAAAATTTAAATTATTTTAAGTAGATATTGAAAGTATTTTTTTTAATTATTTTATTTCTAAAAAATTTTATGTTGAACAATCATTTAGATTTAGATTTGAAAATAATTTTTTTATTATATATATAAATTATATAAGGCTCACTAGAGGTTGAAACAAGCCCCTAAAACTTAGAATAAGATATTTAGCTTTTTTTATTCAAAATATTTTTAAAAAAAATCAAGATATATATTATATTATTTATTAAATATTTTAATAATTATTTTTTATTTTAATTTATATTGATGATATTATTTTTTGTTCTACTGATAAATCTTTATGTGAATCATTTATGAAAAGTATGAATTAAGAATTTGAAATTAGCTTAATAGGTAAATTGATATTTATCTTAAGATTACAAATTAAGTAACTAAATAATAAGATTTTCACTAGTCAAATTGAGTATACACTTATAATGTTAAGACTATTAACACAAAAATTAGCATATCGACTATTAAAATTTATGCAAGATTTCAATTTACTCTCAAATAGTCTCACTATAAAGTAGTAAAAAAAATTTAAATACTTAAAAAGAACGAAGGCACTAGTAGAGTAAAGGAGTCAAAAATTAATCATTTAGTTCATACTTATGAGTTGTTACGGATGAAATCGAGTAAGACCATTGGAGACATGTACACCCAATTTACGGATATCGTCCATGGTCTAAAAGGATTTGGTAAGAGTTTATCGGATTTTGAACTTGTTAATAAAATTTTAAGATCTCTTCCAAAGAGTTGGGACCCTAAGGTAATGACCGTCCAAGAGGTTAAGGATTTAAATAACTTTTATTTTGAAGAACTAATCGGGTCATTAATAACCTATGAGATGACTTATAATGCTCATGAAGAGCTTGAGAATAACCATTTAAAAAACAGGAATGAGAAAGGTGTTGTAGTTTAAAACTAGAATAATGGTAAAAAATTTTGACTAAGAAGAAAGTATAGATTATAATTTACTTTTATAGTTAGACTCGAAGCTATAAGGATATTTTTGGACTATGCATATTTTACAAAAAATTAAATTATTTTAAGTAGATATTGAAAGTATTTTTTTTAATTATTTTATTTCTAAAAAATTTTATGTTGAATAATCATTTAGATTTAGATTTGAAAATAATTTTTTTATTATATATATAAATTATATAAGGCTCACTAGAGGTTGAAACAAGCCCCTAAAACTTAGAATAAGATATTTAGCTTTTTTTATTCAAAATATTTTTAAAAAAAATCAAGATCTATATTATATTATTTATTAAATATTTTAATAATTATTTTTTATTTTAATTTATATTGATGATATTATTTTTTGTTCTACTGATAAATCTTTATGTGAATCATTTATGAAAAGTATGAATTAAGAATTTGAAATTAGCTTAATAGGTAAATTGATATTTATCTTAAGATTACAAATTAAGTAACTAAATAATAAGATTTTCACTAGTCAAACTGAGTATACACTTATAATGCTAAGACTATCAACACAAAAATTAGCATATCGACTATTAAAATTTATGCAAGATTTAAATTTACTCTCAAATAGTCTCACTATTAAGTAGTAATAAAAATTTAAATACTTAAAAAGAACGAAGGCACTAGTAGAGTAAAAGAGTCAAAAATTAATCATTTAGTTCATACTTATGAGTTGTTTCTGATGAAATCGAGTAAGACCATTGGAGACATGTACACCCAATTTATGGATGTCGTCAATGGTCTAAAATGATTTGGTAAAAGTTTTTCGGATTTTGAACTTGTTAATAAAATTTTAAGATCTCTTCCAAAGAGTTGAGACCATAAGGTAACGACCGTTCAAGAGGTTAAGGATTTAAATAACTTTCCTTTTGAAGAACTAATCGAGTCAATGATGACCTACGAGATGACTTGTAATGCTCATGAAAAGCTTGAGAATAACTATTTAAAGAACAGGAATAAGCAAGGTGTTGTAGTTTAAGACTAGAATAATGGTCAAAGATTTTGACTAAGAAGAAAGTATAGAGTATGATTTACTTTTATAGTTAGACTCGAAGGTATAAGGATATTTTTTTACTATACATATTTTAAAAAGATTTAAATTATTTTAAGTAGATATTGAAAGTATTTTTTTAATTATTTTATTTCTAAAAAAGTTTATGTTGCATAATCATCTAGATTTAGATTTGAAAATAATTTTTTTTATTATATTTATAAATTATATAAGGCTCACTAGAGGTTGAAACATGCCCCTAAACCTTAGAATAAGAGATTTAGCTTTTTTTATTCAAAATATTTTTTAAAAAAAATCAAGATCTATATTATATTATTTATTAAATATTTTAATAATTATTTTTTATTTTAATTTATATTGATGATATTATTTTTTGTTCTACTGATAAATCTTTATGTGAATCATTTATGAAAAGTATGAATTAAGAATTTGAAATGAGCTTAATAGATAAATTGATATTTATCTTAAGATTACAAATTAAGTAACTAAATAATAAGATTTTCACTAGTCAGGTATACACTTATAATGCTAAGACTATCAACACAAAAATTAGCATATCGACTATTAAAATTTATGCAAGATTTAAATTTACTCTCAAATAGTCTCACTATAAATTAATAAAAAAAATTAAATACTTAAAAAGAACGAAGGCACTAGTAGAGTAAAGGAGTAAAAAATTAATCATTTAGTTCATACTTATGAGTTATTTCGGATGAAATCGAGTAAGACCATTGGAGACATGTACACCCAATTTACGGATGTCGTCAATGGTATAAAAAGATTTGGTAAAAGTTTTTCGGATTTTGAACTTGTTAATAAAATTTTAAGATCTCTTCCAAAGAGTTGGGACCCTAAGGTAACGACCGTTCAAGAGGTTAAGGATTTAAATAACTTTCCTTTTGAAGAACTAATCGGGTCATTGATGATCTATGAGATGACTTGTAATGCTTATGAAGAGCTTGGTGTTGTAGTTTAAAGAACAATAATAAGCAAGGTGTTGTAGTTTAAGACTAGAATAATGGTCAAAGATTTTGACTAAGAAGAAAGTATAGATTATGATTGTTATGATCAGAGCGGCATTAAGAGGGGGGGGGGGTGAATTAGTGCAGCGGATTAAAACTTCGATTTTAACAAAATCTTTCGTATGATAAGAACGGAACTTGAAAAGTTTAACTTGAAAGCGTATTCTTAAAGTTGCGCAGCAAGGGTAATAAGGAACTAAAGCAGTAAGAAGATTTGCAGTAATGTAAATGACAATAATAAAATACAAACCAGAGATTACGCTGATTTTTAGAGTGGTTCGGTCAAATGACCTACTCCACTTGCGATGCCCCTCTTCGATGAGGCTCCCACCTTCCACTAGCAAATCTCTTGAAATGGAAGGGTATACACCCCTCTTACAACCTTTTACAAGCAGTTCAACCTCTTACAAATTTTCAATAAGAAAGAAGGAGGAGAACTCTCTAGCAAATTGAAAACAAGACTTGCTAAGACTTTCTAAGACTTTTCTCTCAATCAAAATGCTTCTCAAAAGTTGTTACCTCAGCTGAGATTTGAGGGGTATTTATAGGCCTCAAGAGGATTCAAATTTTGGGCTCCAAAATTTGAATTCTCTTAGGGTTCCCGGTGCTGGAGGTGCCACCGCCTAGCCAGGCGATGCCACCGCCCAGCGCTCGGGTGCTGGACGGTGCAACCGCCCAGCCAAGGAGGTGTCACCGCCTGGCACTTCGGTTCACTTGGTTTGGCTTACTTTTAGCCCAAACCAAATCTGACTTTGGCCCCAGTTGGCCCCTAACCAGGATATAGGATTATCTTCTTAACCCTAATCCTAATTACAAGTGAACTACATAACAAAACACATCCTAAGCAATTTATCAATCGCGAGCGGCAAGTCTTGTTCCGGCGAGCTTTCCGACGAACTTCTTCCGACGGGGTCCAAGCACGCTCCCGAACTTGTGATGACTTTAATGAGTAGCCGAGACTTCTCGGTGATCTCTGCGAACCTCCGACGATCTTTTCGGCGAACTTCCAACAGGTTCCCGATTTCTTCTCGGTTGGTTCCATCATCATCTCCGACGATTCTTCGGACTCTTAAACGTTCATCGAACTTGACTCCGGTATTCTTGCTTTGTGTTTTCTGGTTATCGTAGTTAATCCTGCATACTTAACTCAATAATATGGATTAGATCAAATAACCTATCAATTGATTTTATCATCAAAATCCGAGATTCAACAATCTCCCCCTTTTTGATGATGACAATCAATTGATGACGGAGTTAAACGTAACTCCCCCTATCTATATGCCATATTATGAGAAGATAAAACACTTGAATTTCATCATTGAATTCAAGTATAAACCGATAAGCTCTAACCGTAGAACTTATCGTTATTCTCCTTAAGCATAATGTAAATGCGAAACTTTGATGAAAATCTTTTTCAAGTCGAAAGATAAGAGACAAATTTTACTATGACAAGAGATAAAGATTTTCAACTTGAATTGCATGATTATACATTTTAGATATGCATTCAATATGATCAATCAATCTTACGATATTTTCAAGGATTTTGCAAGGCATATAAGATAATCATCGATCGATCACTTTTCTCAAGGATTTTGCAATTCATATTTTGTCATGATATTAAGAATGATATAAGTCATCACTTTTGCAAGGCATATAAGATAATCATCGATCGATCACTTTTCTCAAGGATTTTGCAATTCATATTTTGTCATGCTATTAAGAATGATATAAGTCATCACTTTTCTCCCCCTTTGTCATCAACAAAAAGGAAAATGAGACTTGAAGCACATATTTTGTCATACAACGATTTTATCATTGAAAATTAAGTATGCAAAAATATTTACGCAGAGTTCATTTTAGAGGAAAATTCAGCATGCATTCATATTATCTAATCTCTTCTTTCTATGAATAACAGAAATTGTAGATGTATAAGAGAGAGATTGGGATAAAAAATTCAAGTAGTAATTTCACGAAGTCAAGATCATAATTCGAATACAAACTCATTCAAATCGTCAAATTCATGAAAATCTCAACATTACTTTTTAATCATCACATAAGGCATTTAAAGAATTTTTGAAACATAGGAGAATGATTAATTTAAGCATACAATGTTTCAATCAAATTCAAGTCATGAATGCCAATACTTTCATATTTGTAAGTATCAATTCATGAATGCCAAAAGATATTATTTGTGATTCCAATTTTGCAAGATCAAGATTATGATTTAGATAAAACTTATTTAAATCAAATCGCTAACTTGAAATTCATAATCAAGTCATCAAAGTCGATTTCGAGATTTCACAACATGTCATATGGAATTTGAAGGAGAATGAGAGATGGAAAGAAGATGAAAAACTTTACGGAAAATCCAATCAAACAAGTTTATTGTTTAGGGACAATTTAACATACCTAATTCCCTTCTAATGAATTCAAATTGGTCTTCATTCAAGGCTTTTGTGAAAATATCTGCTAATTGATGCTTTGTGTCAATGAATTCTAGAACAACATTATTGTTAAGGACATGATCGCGTATGAAATGATGCCTAACGTCGATGTGCTTAGTTCTAGAATGCTGAATTGGATTTTTAGTAAGACATATGGCACTAGTATTATCACATTTTATGGGAATATTTTTAAAGTGAATTCCATAGTCTTATAATGTATTATTCATCCAAATGACTTGTGCACAACATGCACTTGCAGCTATGTATTCGGCTTCTGCCGTAGATAGTGCAACTGAATTTTGTTTCTTGGAAGTCTAAGAAACAAGTGCATGTCCTAAAAATTGGCATGTTTCAGATGTACTTTTTCTATCTATTCTGCATCCGCCAAAATCAGCATCCGCATAGGCTATTAAATCAAAATTTTCAGATTTTGGATACCATAATCCTAAATTTGGAGTTCCTTTAAGATACCTAAATATTCTTTTAACACTTTTGAGATGAGATAATTTAGGATTTGATTGAAACCTAGCACAAAGTCCTCCACTAAACATAATATCCGGTCTAGTCGCGGTAAGGTAGAGTAGACTACCTATCATTCCCCTATATGTTTTTTGATCGAAATTTTCACTATTTTCATCCATATCTAACTTAGTCGCAGTACTCATAGGGGTGTTTATTGCTTTTGAATTATCCATGTTAAATCGTTTTAACAATTCTAATGTGTATTTAGATTGGTTAATAAATATACCATCCTTAAGTTGTTTGATTTGTAATCCTAAAAAGAAAGTTAATTCCCCCATTAAACTCATTTCGAATTCATGACTCATAGATTTGGCAAATGATTCACATAGTGATTCATCCGAAGAGCCAAAAATAATATCATCAACATAAATTTGCATAATAAGAAAATTATTTTCAAAATATTTAATAAACAATGTAGTATCAACCTTGCCTTTGGTAAAATTATTTAAAATAAGAAAGGAACTAAGCCTTTCATACCAAGCTCTAGGAGCTTGTTTCAAGCCATAGAGAGCCTTAGTCAATTTGAATACATGATTAGGAAAAAGAGTATTTTCAAATCCGGGAGGTTGTTCGACATATACTTCTTCGGAAATAAAACCATTTAAGAAGGCACTTTTAACATCCATTTGAAATAGTTTAAAATTATTACTACTAGCATAGGCAAGGAGCATCCTTATGGCTTCTAATCAAGCCACGGGAGCGAAGGTTTCTTCGTAATCGATACCTTCTTCTTGGTTGAAACCTTTGGCCACTAATCTAGCCTTGTTTCTAACCACGATACCATTTTCGTCTTGCTTGTTTCTAAAGACCCACTTAGTACCTATGACTAAGTGGTCACTTGGTCTAGGAACAAGCTTTCATACCTCATTCCTCTCAAATTGGTTCAATTCTTCTTGCATTGCAATGACCCAAAAATCATCTTTTAAGGCTTCGTCAATGCATTTAGGTTCAATTTGAGAAAGGAAAGCGGCGTTAGCACATAAATTTTTGAAAGAAGAACGAGTTTGAACCCCTTTTGATGTATCTCCTATAATTTGCTCTTTTGGATGAGCATCTACATACTTCCATTCTTTTGGTAAAGAAATTTCGGAAGAAGATGCATTCAAATGGCTATTTTGAGGAGAGGGTTCATTTAAATTCAAATTATCAAAACCAAGATCATCATCAAAATTATTTTTCTTTAAATCGGAAATTTCATTAAAAACTACATGAATAGACTCTTCTATTACTAAGGTTCTTTTATTAAAAATCCGAAAAGCCTTAGAAACATAAGAGTAGCCAAGAAAGATGCCTTCATCGGATTTAGCATTAAATTTACCTAAGGCATCCTTTTCATTTAAAATAAAGCATTTACAACCAAAAACTTTAAAATAAGAAATATTTGGTTTTTTGTTATTCCATAATTCATAGGGAGTTTTTGATAGAGATGGTCTTATTAGAACCCTATTCATGATGTAGCAAGCCGTATTTACGGCTTCGGCCCAAAAATATTTGGGTAAACTATGTTCAATTAACATAGTTCTTGCCATTTCTTGTAGGTTTCTATTTTTTCTTTCAACTACACCATTTTGTTGAGGATTTCTTGGAGTTGAGAAGTTGTGATTGTATCCATTAACTTCACAAAAATTTTGAAAGTCATGGTTTTGAAATTCACCACCGTGATCACTCCGAATTGATGAAATCATGAAGCATTTTTCGTTTTGAGTGAGTTTACAAAATTTAGAGAAACACTTGAAGCAATCACTTTTGTGAGCTAAGAAATAGGTCCAAGTGTATCTAGAGTAGTCATCCACAATCACAAAAGCATATTTGCTTCCACCTAGACTTGTTGTATCAATTAGTCCAAATAAGCCCAAATGGATCAATTGTAATGGTCTAGTGGTGCTAATTTGATTTTTTGGTTTGAAGCTTGTTTTTATTTGTTTGCCTAGTTGACATGCATCGCATACTTTGTCCTTAATAAACTTTATATTTGGAATTCCTCGTACTAATTCTTGAGATGAGATCTTAGATATTGTTTTCATGCTTGCATGGCCTAATCTCCTATGCCAAAGCCAAGCATCATCATTTACGACGGAGAAACACATTTCATTACTTAGTTCATCAAGATTGATGGTATAGACATTATTTTGTTTTAAAGCAATCATAGTCATGTTATGATTTGGTTTTTCAATAATGCACATATTTGATTCAAATCTAACGATGTAACCTTTATCGCATAGTTGACTAATACTCAAGAGATTATGTTTCAATCCATCAACTAGTAAGACATCATCAATGGAAAAATTAAATTTGTTACCAATAGTTCCCTTGCCAATGATTTTGCCCTTGTTGTTGTCTCCGAAGGTAACGTACCCTTCTTCTTTGCTAATGAGCATAGAGAAATGAGATGGATCTCCAGTCATATGTCTTGAGCATCCACTATCGAGATACCATCTCTTTCTCCTAGCTTGTGGGTTTGTCTACAAAAGAGGATGATTTTTAGGTACCCATTTGATTTTGGGTGCCTCAAAAATTGACCCACTAACTTTGTTATTTATTATTGAATTCTTTATAGTTCCTTTAGGAACCCATATTAATTTTTGTGAACTAATTTTTCTAAATGGGCATTTGTAGGCAATATGTCCGGATTTGCAACAAAAGTTGCATTTCATATAAGAGGAAACATGTAATGTAGGTCCTTTTATGAAAGTGGTAGGATTTTGAAGTAATCCTTTTACAAAACCAATTCCATTTCTATTTGCGATGTGACCCTTGTGTGCAAGAATCATATCTAATCCTTTGTTACCAACCTTAAACTTGTTTAAGGTTTCCTTAAGAAGCAAATTTTCATTTTTTAATGCTTCTAAGTGCTCACACTTAGAGCATGGAGGAGTTTGAAGACTATCAAACTTATCTTGTAGCAAAGCATGCTCTTTCTTTAAGATACTTAACTTCTTGCTAACAGTTCTACATTCATCAAATAATTCATGAAAAGCGATAGATAGTTCTTCAAAAGATAAATCTTCATTAAATAAATCACATACCTCTTCTCCTAACGCCATTAGCGCGTAATGAGTAACTTGCTCGGTGTTGGACTCCTCTTCTTCGGATGCGCTTGAATCATCCCACGTTGCCTTGAACGCCTTCTTCTTTGATGTTCTCTTTTTGGCTTGAGGACAATCGTTCTTATAGTGTCCCGGTTTTTTGCATTCATAGCAAATCACTTGGTCCTTCTTTTGTTCAAATTTATTTTTTATATTATTTTTAAATTTGTTCTTTCTTAAATATTTTTTAAATTTTTGAGTCAAAAGTGCAATGTCATTGTCACTGTCCTCATCACTTGATGTTCCTTTCAAGTGGTCTTCTTGTGATTTGAGTGCCATATCCTTCCTGTTCTTGGGAAGGGAGTTCTCGAGCTCGTCATGAGCTTGACATGTCATTTCGTAGGTCATTAGAGACCCAATGAGTTCTTCAAGAGGGAATGCTTTAAGGTCTTTGGCCTCTTGAATGACCGTAACTTTTGGATCCCAACTTTTAGGGAGAGATCTTAAGATTTTAGTTACTAGTTCAAAGTTAGTAAAATTTTTACCAAGAGCTTTGAGTCCATTGATGACATCCGTAAACTGGGTGTACATGTCTCCGATGGACTCACTTGGTTTCATTCGGAAAAGTTCATAAGAGTGCACAAGGATGTTGATTTTGGACTCTTTCACTCGGCTAGTGCCTTCATGAGTGACCTCAAGAGTTCTCCAAATATCAAAAGTCGAATCACACATTGAAACACGATTAAATTCGTTTTTGTCTAATGCACAAAACAAGGCATTCATAGCCTTTGCATTTAAAGCAAAAACCTTCTTCTCCGATTCATTCCATTCGCTCATCGGAAGAAAAGATTTTTGAAATCCATTCTCAACAATAGACCAAAGCTCAAAGTCCATAGAAATGAGGAAGATCCTCATGCGAGTCTTCCAATATGTGTAATCCGACCTATTAAACAAAGGTGGTCGTGCAATAGAGTGGCCCTCTTGCATGCCGGAGTAAGCCATCTCTCTTGGGTGTTAAACCAAATATGAGAGATAACCTTGCTTTGATACCACTTGTTAGGATCGGAGCGGCACTAAGAGGGGGGGGTGAATTAGTGCAGTGGATTAAAACTTCGATTTTAACAAAATCTTTCGTACGATAAGAACGGAACTTGAAAAGTTTAACTTGAAAGCGTATTCTTAAAGTTGCGCAGCAAGGGTAATAAGGAACTAAAGCAGTAAGAAGATTTGCAGTAATGTAAATGACAATAATAAAATGCAAACCAGAGATTACGCCGATTTTTAGAGTGGTTCGGTCAAATGACCTACTCCACTTGCGATGCCCCTCTTCGATGAGGCTCCCACCTTCCACTAGCAAATCTCTTGAAATGGAAGGGTATACACCCCTCTTACAACCTTTTACAAGCAGTTCAACCTCTTACAAATTTTCAATAAGAAAGAAGGAGGAGAACTCTCTAGCAAATTGAAAACAAGACTTGCTAAGACTTTCTAAGACTTTTCTCTCAATCAAAATGCTTCTCAAAAGTTGTTACCTCAGCTGAGATTTGAGGGGTATTTATAGGCCTCAAGAGGATTCAAATTTTGGGCTCCAAAATTTGAATTCTCTTAGGGTTCCCGGTGCTGGAGGTGCCACCGCCCAGCCAAGGAGGTGTCACCGCCTGGCACTCCGGTTCACTTGGTTTGGCTTACTTTTAGCCCAAACCAAATCTGACTTTGGCTCCAGTTGGCCCCTAACCAGGATATAGGATTATCTTCTTAATCCTAATCCTAATTACAAGTGAACTACATAACAAAACACATCCTAAGCAATTTATCAACCGCGAGCGTCAAGTCTTGTTCCGGCGAGCTTTCCGACGAACTTCTTCCGACGGGGTCCAAGCACGCTCCCGAACTTGTGATGACTTTAATGAGTAGCCGAGACTTCTCGGTGATCTCTGCGAACCTCCGACGATCTCTTCGGCGAACTTCCAACAGGTTCCCGATTTCTTCTCGGTTGGTTCCGTCATCATCTACGACGATTCTTCGGACTCTTAAACGTTCATCGAACTTGACTCCGGTATTCTTGCTTTGTGTTTTCTGGTTATCGTAGTTAATCCTAGATACTTAACTCAATAATATGGATTAGATCAAATAACCCATCAATTGATTTTATCATCAAAATCCGAGATTCAACAATAATTTACTTTTATAGTTAGACTCGAAGCTATAAGGATATTTTTTGACTATGCATATTTTAAAAAGATTTAAATTATTTTAAGTAGATATTGAAAGTATTTTTTTTAATTATTTTATTTCTAAAGAAGTTTATGTTGAACAATCATCTAGATTTAGATTTGAAAATAATTTTTTTATTATATTTATAAATTATATAAGGCTCACTAGAGGTTGAAACAAGCCCCTAAACCTTAGAATAAGAGATTTAGCTTTTTTTTATTCAAAATATTTTTAAAAAAATCAAGGTCTATATTATATTATTTATTAAATATTTTAATAATTATTTTTTATTTTAATTTATATTGATGATATTATTTTTTGTTCTACTGATAAATCTTTATGTGAATCATTTATTAAAAGTATGAATTAAGAATTTGAAATGAGCTTAATAGGTAAATTGATATTTATTTTAAGATTACAAATTAAGTAACTAAATAATAAGATTTTCACTAGTCAAACTGAGTATACACTTATAATGCTAAGACTATCAACACAAAAATTAGCATATCGACTATTAAAATTTATGTAAGATTTAAATTTACTCTCAAATAGTCTCACTATAAAGTAGTAATAAAAATTTAAATACTTAAAAAGAACGAAGGCACTAGTAGAGTAAAGGAGTCAAAATTTAATAATTTAGTTCATACTTATGAGTTGTTTCGAATGAAATCGAGTAAGACCATTGGAGACATGTACACCCAATTTACGGATGTCGTCAATGGTCTTAAAGGATTTGGTAAAAGATTTTCGGATTTTGAACATGTTAATAAAATTTTAAGATCTCTTCCAAAAAGTTGGGACCCTAAGGTAACGACCATTAAAGAGGTTAAGGATTTAAATAACGTTCCTATTGAAGAACTAATCGGGTCATTGATGACATATGAGATGACTTGTAATGCTCATGAAAAGCTTGAGAATAACCTTTTAAATAACAGGAATAAGCAAGGTGTTTTAAATATTGAAAGTATTTTTTTTAATTATTTTATGATTTACTTTTATATTTAGGCTCGAAGCTATAAGGATATTTTTTGACTACGCATATTTTAAAATGATTTAAATTATTTTAAGTAGATATTGAAAGTATCTTTTTTAATTATTTTATTTCTAAAGAAGTTTATGTTGAACAATCATCTACATTTAGATTTGAAAATAATTTTTTAATTATATTTATAAATTATATAAGGCTCACTAGAGGTTGAAACAAGCCCCTAAACCTTAGAATAAGAGATTTAGCTTTTTTTTATTCAAAATATTTTTAAAAAATCAAGGTCTATATTATATTATTTATTAAATATTTTAATAATTATTTTTTATTTTAATTTATATTAATGATATTATTTTTTGTTCTACTGATAAATCTTTATGTGAATCATTTATGAAAAGTATGAATTAAGAATTTGAAATGAGCTTAATAGGTAAATTGATATTTATTTTAAGATTACAAATTAAGTAACTAAATAATAAGATTTTCACTAGTCAAACTAAGTATACACTTATAATGCTAAGACTATCAACACAAAAATTAGCATATCGACTATTAAAATTTATACAAGATTTAAATTTACTCTTAAATAGTCTCACTAAAAAGTAGTAATAAAAATTTAAATACTTAAAAAGAACGAAGGCACTAGTAGAGTAAAGGAGTCAAAATTTAATCATTTAGTTCATACTTTTGAGTTGTTTCGGATGAAATCGAGTAAGACCATTGGAGACATGTACACCCAATTTATGGATGTCGTCAATGGTCTAAAATGATTTGGTAAAAGTTTTTCGGATTTTGAACTTGTTAATAAAATTTTAAGATATCTTCCAAAGAGTTGGGACCCTAAGGTAACGACCGTTCAAAAGGTTAAGGATTTAAATAACTTTCCTCTAGAAGAACTTATCGGGTCATTGATGACTTACGAGATAATTTGTAATGCTAATGAAAAGCTTCAGAATAACCTTTTAAATAACAGGAATAAGCAATGTGTTGTAGTTTAAGACTAGAATAATGGTCAAAGATTTTGACTAAGAAGAAAGTATATATTATGATTTACTTTTATATTTAGGCTCGAAGCTATAAGGAAATTTTTTGACTATGCATATTTTAAAAAGATTTAAATTATTTTAAGTAGATATTGAAAGTATTTTTTTTAATTATTTTATTTCTAAAGAAGTTTATGTTGAACAATCATCTACATTTAGATTTGAAAATAATTTTTTAATTATATTTATAAATTATATAAGGCTCAATAGAGGTTGAAACAAGCCCCTAAACCTTAGAATAAGAGATTTAGCTTTTTTTTATTCAAAATATTTTTAAAAAAATCAAGGTCTATATTATATTATTTATTAAATATTTTAATAATTATTTTTTATTTTAATTTATATTAATGATATTATTTTTTGTTCTACTGATAAATCTTTATGTGAATCATTTATGAAAAGTATGAATTAAGAATTTGAAATGAGCTTAATAGGTAAATTGATATTTATTTTAAGATTACAAATTAAGTAACTAAATAAGAAGATTTTCACTAGTCAAACTGAGTATACACTTATAATGCTAAGACTATCAACACAAAAATTAGCATATCGACTATTAAAATTTATGCAAGATTTAAATTTACTCTTAAATAGTCTCACTATAAAGTAGTAATAAAAATTTAAATACTTAAAAAGAACGAAGGCACTAGTAGAGTAAAGGAGTCAAAATTTAATCATTTAGTTCATACTTTTGAGTTGTTTCGGATGAAATCGAGTAAGACCATTAGAGACATGTACACCCAATTTATGGATGTCGTCAGTGGTCTAAAAGGATTTGGTAAAATTTTTTCGGATTTTGAACTTGTTAATAAAATTTTAAGATATCTTCCAAAGAGTTGGGACCCTAAGGTAACGACCGTTCAAAAGGTT
The DNA here is from genome assembly GCF_036884655.1 of Musa acuminata AAA Group. Classification (NCBI taxonomy): domain Eukaryota; kingdom Viridiplantae; phylum Streptophyta; class Magnoliopsida; order Zingiberales; family Musaceae; genus Musa; species Musa acuminata. The sequence goes on along the minus strand of NC_088331.1, from coordinate 29,816,585 downwards.
AAGGATTTAAATAACTTTCCTCTAGAAGAACTTATCGGGTCATTGATGACCTACGAGATAATTTGTAATGCTAATGAAAAGCTTCAGAATAACCTTTTAAATAACAGGAATAAGCAAGGTGTTGTAGTTTAAGTCTAGAATAATGGTCAAAGATTTTGACTAAGAAGAAAGTATATATTATGATTTACTTTTATATTTAGGCTCGAAGCTATAAGGATATTTTTTGACTATGCATATTTTAAAATGATTTAAATTATTTTAAGTAGATATTGAAAGTATTTTTTTTAATTATTTTATTTCTAAAGAAGTTTATTTTGAACAATCATCTACATTTAGATTTGAAAATAATTTTTTTATTATATTTATAAATTATATAAGGCTCACTAGAGGTTGAAACAAGCCCCTAAACCTTAGAATAAGAGATTTAGCTTTTTTTTATTCAAAATATTTTTAAAAAAATCAAGGTCTATATTATATTATTTATTTAAATATTTTAATAATTATTTTTTATTTTAATTTATATTAATGATATTATTTTTTGTTCTACTGATAAATCTTTATGTGAATCATTTATGAAAAGTATGAATTAAGAATTTGAAATGAGCTTAATAGGTAAATTGATATTTATTTTAAGATTAAAAATTAAGTAACTAAATAATAAGATTTTCACTAGTCAAACTGAGTATACACTTATAATGCTAAGACTATCAACACAAAAATTAGCATATCGACTATTAAAATTTATGCAAGATTTAAATTTACTCTTAAATAGTCTCACTATAAAGTAGTAATAAAAATTTAAAAAATTAAAAAGAACGAAGGCACTAGTAGAGTAAAGGAGTCAAAATTTAATCATTTAGTTCATACTTTTGAGTTGTTTCGGATGAAATCGAGTAAGACCATTGGAGACATGTACACCCAATTTACGGATGTCGTCAATGGTCTAAAAGGACTTGGTAAAAGTTTTTCGGATTTTGAACTTGTTAATAAAATTTTAAGATCTCTTCCAAAGAGTTGGGACCCTAAGGTAACGACCGTTCAAAAGGTTAAGGATTTAAATAACTTTCCTCTAGAAGAACTTATCGGGTCATTGATGATCTACGAGATAATTTGTAATGCTAATGAAAAGCTTGAGAATAACCTTTTAAAGAATATGAAGAATATGACACTTAAAACTCGAAAAGTGATGAGGACTATTACGATGACTTTACACTTTTGACAAAAAAAAGTTCAAAAAATTCATAAAAATGAAATGTTGAGACTTCCCAATATATTGTATACAAATAAATATATGTCTCAAGTATTTGATTTGTAAAATATTTTTTAGAATCTATGGCTATGGTTACTTCTAATTTGTAAAAAAGCATAAATTTGTTATCCTACCGAAACAAGATATTTTGTTAGAACTATAACTATAACTATAACTATAACTACCGAAACAAGATATTTTGCACGATAAGTTATTTGCATACCTATGCTTTTGAACTAAGAAAATTAGTGGATACGTCTTTTAGTAATGACGAAAACTAAAAAAATCTAAGATGATATGTCCATCCATTGAAGAATTCAAGCAACTTTAACTAATCTAAGTAGCAATAGCAATTGCCATTGCCATTGCTGGCTGACACGCCTTGGAAAAGCCACATCAGCAACAAAGTCATCTACCTTTGCCAACATTATATATATCTACCCAAGAATCAGTGGTTTCCTAAAACACACTCATCATGAAAGCAACTGAGGTTCTCGATCTTTGATGCCTTATTTCGATTCATGTTTGGGAATCAAGAAATAAATGTTTTGATTCATACGCTTGGGACACAATAAATTTGGGAACCGAGAGCACAACAATTTGATGTATATATGTTTTTTTCTTCTCTTCCGACTACCTTCTCTTAGATAACCCATAGACATAAATAGAATCTTTAATACATACTATAAGAAACATATGCCAAAGATATATTGCCAACATGGACAAAGTGAGGCACAAACTTTTGAATTAAAAGACAAAATTCATTATATTTTAGCTTCACGAGCACAAAATAATAACAGGAAATTTTTCCTATAAATTATATTCATGTCTCCCATATCTTTCTCGCTTTCACAATAAAAATTACAGCAGGTCAACAAATCCAATTGATGCAAACACATGATGATCTGGCATAACCAAACCAAGTGTAGTAGCCAAAACCTCTTTAAAGAGTAGATAGAGATAAAAGCTCAAAAAATGATATGGCATAACCTATCAATTCTTAATTGGTCTCAAGAACGGAATGCAGCAATATGTCCCTCAAAAAACTTCACTTTTCTACAATTGATCTCCTGTCTGCACTCACAATACCTTGATTTATGTACACCTCATCCTTCTCAGAGAATTGAATCCAAGAAGCGATGATACAAGCCTAAACGCCCTTATTCATTAAGTTCTTAGCTCGTGAGCGGCAACGAATCATCTTCCTACAAGAATAAGATAGAATATAGTCTTGGATACTATTGGCTTTTGCTCGAAGCTCACAGATGTCTTCCCATAGTAAGAACTAGGAATGAATAGCATACATGTCAGCTAACATAGAAATGATTTGTTCCCTCTCAGTAAGGACACTGACATGATTTCGAGTAGATGATACATCGTCGTATGGCACAGCACCACCTGCAATAAGCCAATTTAGACACTGCCAGATCATGCAATTTCAAACAAATATAGATGATAACTCAAAAAGGGCAGAGACAGCTTGCTCAATCCATGAGCCTTTTTGGATGTTAATAGAACTGTCACAAGGAATGTTCCAGGAATCTAAGGTCCAACCGTCACTATGACTATGTCAACCCCTGCTAACTGATAGGTAAGGTAGTGTCCAGCTGACAGAAGTCGAGAAACATCTACAAATAGTTCTTTGTTACTGGAGACGGAGTTACTTGACAGATGTGTTTATGATGTATATATGCAGAGAGAGATACAGAGAGTGATTGAACGAACTTACCAACTTATAGCTGAAATGTTCTTGTACTGTTCAAAAGCAAATGGACCTTAATCACACCCATGGCATGGTGCAGGAAGGGTGCGCAGAAGAGGACAGAATTTGTGAATGCTGCATCAAATCACAAACCTTTGTTCTGATATTCCCCAACATTGATACTCATAAAAGAATGTGGTAAGCAGAAAAGGAACATACGTCTCTTACGTAGCAGCAAGCATCCCCAAAGATCCCTTTTATTGTGATCAATGCAAATGCTTTAAGTTAAAAATGCCACAAGAAATCATTGACTATACCACGAAATGCAACTCGTTATAATAAGTTGGAAAAAGAAGGCATGGAAAGAGACATGTCTAGTTCCCTTCAGATGTTTCTTCATTATGCCATTCTATACCCTGTTGCAAATGACAAATAAAATCAGCAACAGTAACTGGAATGAAAAAATAGCTTCATGTAGAAAAGAAAAAGAGAAAATGCTTACATCTCTTTAATTGATTATCAAGTAGGAGCATAATGATACTGGTCCAAGAGAAAAAAAACACCATAGTCTAAACAAAAGTATGTAACACCTTCATGACTAGAGGCACATGTTTACTTTGGCTTTGCAAAGGTTCAGACACTAAATATGAAGAGATACAGTTCAATGAATCCATAAATGTCCTAAGAACTATTTGAAGAATATATCAAATGTTTCTGTTCTTTTTTGTACAGACCGACTCTATTGTCTTCCTTCTCTATGTTATGTTACTGGCTTTGCAAAAATTAAGGCACCACATGAGAAGACAAGCAAATTCATAGTACCCTAAAAACTATCTGAAAATTATTATTACAGGTATTTTATTTTTTTGTATGGATCAACACAACTTTTTTCATTCCTACCTCAAACTATATTATCAAACAAGACTGGGAAACACTAGGCAACTTAACTTCAATCTAGGAATATTCTTGGCATCATAGGTATCACAATCTACAAAGATATGTATTAATCTTTCAGTATTCTTTGGGTATGTTTGTCAAACAGGATTCACAAGCATCAAATACACTTGGCACCTTACCGTATTGTCTCTCCGGTTCTTAAAGACAAAAGAAGAACCAAATTAATTTTCACTTAAAGAAGAACCTGGTGGCAGGAACATCATCAATACATTATATGAGGCTAATGATTCTGTTATTTGATAGACACAAAATTATATAAGAAGTATTTCTTTGAGGAAAATGAAAACTACCCAACAGTTTTTTTTAAGAATCAAAAGTACATATTATCAATTTTGGTAATGTAACTGACATATCACAAAGTTCAATCTTCGAAACATTAATATAAAACCAACCAACTCTATCAGTTGTTCTAGCATTTTTCATAACTTTTACTAGACAGCATGAACCTACATGCACCATCGAATAATAAGAAGAATCAAAAGAAAGAAATTGTATGCACCACTGCATAATGAGAAGAATAAAGAGAAACTAACCATGTTGTATGTGGTGTACAAAAGCTGGAGTGCTTCATCCCACTTATTAACCCTGAGGAGTCCCTTGATGAGGCAAAAGAAAATTATCAATTCTGGCACATATCCTTTCCTTAGCATCTGACTATACAATTCAATGGCTTTCTCAACCTTTGATGCTAAACAAAGACCCTGAATTATTGAAAAGTACATGTTACTGTTTGCAACACTTGAACATGACAAATAACCCTCTATCTCTCTGTGCAACTCCAAAGCTATTTCCAGCTGACCAGCACTAGAAAAACTATTTATTAGAATGATGTAAGCAGGAGCAATCGGTACCAAATTGTAGTGTGTTATCTCATCTAAAAGGCCAAGTGAACTAATAAACTTCTTACTAAATCCTTGGATGATGTTGCGGTGGCCTGATATGTGTCTTGGCCAACAAGTTTGCTTCATCTCCTCCAAAATTTTGTGGGCCTTATCCAGAAGGCCAGCAGTGCAACAATGGTTTATCAATACATTATATGTGATAAAATTTGGGGCACAACCCTTTTCAGTCATTTGCCTAAAAAGCTCCAGACACATATCAACTTTAGAGGCTTTACCATATCCATCTATCAAGGCAGTATAAGTTACAACATTCGGATTACATCCTTTTTCTTCCATCATCATAAGAAGCTTGTAAGCCTCATCTGTCTTACCTACCTTACAGAGCCCATCAATCATCTCAGTATATGTGATTACATTTGGAGCACAAGAGTTCTCTAACATTTTTGAGAGAACTTTAAGAGCAAGATCAAGCCTTTTATCCTTAAACAACCTGTCAATTAAGGAGCTGTATGTATACACATTAGGAGTGTAACCATGCGCAGACATTCTGACAAATACCTCCTGTGCATCATCAAGCTTGCCAACCTTGCAAAACCCATCGATAAGAGCATCATAGACTATGTGATTTGGCTCGCAACCAGCTGACATCATTGCATTCAATAAATCACGAGCTTCAACTACTTTATGAGCTTTACATAAGCCATCAACCAATGCACCATATGTGAAAACATTTGGCTGTGCGACCTCGTTACTACCACCTTCAAAGTAATTACTGCCAACTGTATCCTCACAAATTCCCCTCATCTTTGCATAGATATGGCAAGCCTCTTCAATCTCTCCAGCTTTGCAAAGGCCATCAATCAATGCAGTATAGGTGACAACATTAGGAACACAATCCATACTAATCATGCTCTTGAAAAGTTCATTTGCCTTGGAAAGTCGCTTTGCTTTCAAGTAAGCATGTATTAGTGCAGTATAGGTCACAACATTCGGAAGACAACCTTCTCTCTCCATTTCTTTAAACCATCTCCAAGCCTGTTCGATAAGCCCAACCTTACAAAAACTGTCTATCAAAATCGTATATGTATAAACATCAGGAACAACATCATTCTTCTTCATTTCCTGAAATAGAAGGAAAGCCTTTTCCACCATACTCGCCTGACAAAGAAGACCAATCACCTTCGCATAGGTGCTAGTATCAGGAACAAATCCCTTCTTCATCATCTCGTTTATAATCTGAAATGCCTTATCAAATTTCCCCATGTGACAAAGGGATTGAGCAAAGTTGCCAACATTTATTTTGTTTAGTACAAATCCAGCATCCAGCATCTCCTCATAGGCTTTTTCCGCCAGATCCAACATGTCAGAACTTGGCAATTCTTTATTTCCACAGATTCCTCCAATAAATATGTTGTAAGTCACATAACCAGGTCGACAACCACAAGCATTCATCTTCTTTAACAGCTTATATGCATAAGCATAGTCTCCAGTGCTGCAATATCCATGCATCAGAGAATTAAACAATGATGGGCTAGGATTGCAACCCTCTATAATCATCATGTTAAGAATTCTCTTACACCAACCAAGTTGTTTCTTACTTAAAAACCCCGAAAGCAATGTCCTATATGTCACAACATTTGGAACACATGAATTGGACCTCATCCTATGAAGAAAAGACATGGCTACCTCGAAAAGAGAAGCTTCCAACAATCCACTAATCATTTGAGTACATAAAACAGTATCTAGTGTGAAGTCTTCTGCCTTTATAATGTTGAGAGCTTCTACCCACTGTCCTGCTTTACACAGAGCATGCGCAAAACAGCCCATCGTGAACCTGTCCATACAAAATCCCGATTCAGACATTTCTCTGTGAACCAAAACAGCTGAATCTAGTCGATCAGCACTCAGAAGAACCCGAACCAATGCGTTATATGTCACCTTGGATGGCTTGTAACCAAAGTCCTTAAGCCGCCCGAGCTCTTCCAGAGCCTCATTCCAAAAACCACTATGACAACACTTCCGCACGAGCACATTTAACAATCTCCCAAGCACTTCTCTATCCTCCTGTCCAATTTCTCTAAGAAAATGCTGAGGGACTCTACTCTTCTTATCAAAGCCTAAAATTTCAATCAATGCGTCGTAAGTCTGACCCGTATGGCTATAGCCAATCTGCTGACCGGCCCAGATGAAGAATCTGAGCGCCAAATCTGGAATACTTACTAATCTTAACGCGTCAATCACCAGCGATTCATTCAAGTTTCCCCTGAATCGCCTCAGTATCTTCTCGGTATTGTCATCGAAATTACTTCCACTTGCCCTGACCACCTTTGCGATCAGAACGGCCTCCTTTGACGATTTTCCTGCATCAAGAGGCTTTGCAGCGAGTGTCTCACGGTCTTCGACTGCGGCTTCTTGCAAAAAGGTGAAGTCTTTCATCGAGACCGAGGCTTCCTGACGATTCTCTCGATCATGGGACGCGCCATCCCACGGAACAACGAACCCTGGATCGTTCAACTCTCTCAAATCGTCGTCGGGCGAGGAACAGCTACTGCCGCTGCTGAAGAGAGAAAGGCGGGGTCTTTTGAAGGGATTATGGCGGGAAATCGAGATCAGGCATTGGGACGGAGGGAAGCAGCGATTGGTCGAAAAGAAGGAGGCGACGGCGGGCGACCGCGAGAGAACCACCGCCGCTGCCCGTCGGCTCATGCTGCGGCGGACAGGAAATCGGGGATTTCAGGGCTACGGTCCTCAAGACCCAATCTTGATGACAGAATTACGAATGCCAAAAGATCAGATCTTGGCTGGCTTTCGGGGTAGGAAGGAGGTGGGATTCAATCGCCATTCTCGGAGGAATTGAATGGCGTTTCCATAAACCCTAGCAGAGGAGAGGAGAGGAGAGGAGAATTTAGGCTTGAAAGGGTGTTTCTGGAAATTTCCATTCCTCTTAAAACCTCACTCCATACATAATGATAGAGCCAAAATAAATTATTATATAGTATATCAACATTATTCCAGGCGAAGATTTTATAGTTTATTTTAAGCTCCTTTCCTCCTTGAATCCTGTTTTTATCATTTTTTAATCTTTGAAAAAACATTTTATCTTTTATTACGGAATTATGTTATATGAATACTATTTCTTTTCACCACAATATCGTGTTTTCTCGGTAGCACAATTTTTATAAATATTGTATGATGATGTAGAATATAGACACTTTCTCCGATATTATGATCATCCACCAAATATAAACCTATGCACAACAAGTCTCTTTTTAATCCAAAATATATAGAATAATTTATTAAAAAATTAATAATGAGGTTTTATGACACTTATGTTTGACTTCCTTTTAACTTAGTCTGTGCCTCTCTTTAACTTAGTTGAGATCAAAAATTATTTTTTTCATATTATGATTAAAATATTTTTTATCAAAAAATACTTAATAAAAAAAATTAAGTATTTGATTTATTCTTTTTCAATCGTGAATTATCATTTTTTTTCTGTATTATATTTCTGTCCTCCTCTTCAAATTATCCTCATCTCATTCACCGTCACTTTGTTTTCTCCTCCTTCTCCCTCCACTCCACCTCTATAAACTCCTCGTCGCCTCCTCTCTCTCTTATCGTTGTTTCTTCATTCGTACCCTCTCACTTGATTTTCTCCTCCCACTCCACTTCTGCATGCTCTTCCTCTTCCCACTTTATCTTTGCATTCCCTTCCTCCACCCACTTTACCGTCACCTCTTTCCCCTACCTCTTCCCCTTTGACTTCCTCCTCCTCTCCCTCGCCTTCATCCACCTTCCTCACTCAGCTCCTTCTTTTCCTCCCCTCTCTCTCTCTTATCGTTGTTTCTTCATTCGTACCGTCTCACTTGATTTTCTCCTCCCACTCCACTTCTGCATGCTCTTCCTCTTCCCACTTTATCTTTGCATTTCCTTCTTCCACCCACTTTACCGTCACCTCCTTCCCCTCCCTCTTCCCCTTGACTTCCTCCTCCTCTCCCTCTCCTTCATCCACCTCCCTCACTCAGCTCCTTCTTATCCTCCCCTCTCTCTCTCTCTCTTATCGTTGTTTCTTCATTCGCACTCTCTCACTTGATTTTATCCTCCCACTCTACTTCTGCATGCTTTTCCTCTTCCCACTTTATCTTTACATTCCTTTCCTCCACCCACTTTACCGTCACCTCCTTCCCCTTGACTTCCTCCTCCTCTCCCTCTCCTTCATCCACCTCCCTCACTCAACTCCTTCTTTTCCTCCCCTCTCTCTCTCTTATCGTTGTCTCTTCATTTGCACTATCTCGCGTGATTTTCTCCTCCCACTCCACTTCTGCATGCTCTTCCTCTTCCCACTTTATCTTTGTATTTCCTTCCTCCACCCACTTTATCGTCACCTCCTTCCCCTCCCTCTTCCCCTTGACTTCCTCCTCCTCTCCCTTTCCTTCATCCATCTCCCTCACTCAGCTCCTTCTTTTCCTCCTCTCTCTCTCTCTCTCTTATCGTTGTTTCTTCATTCGCACCCTCTAACTTGATTTTCTCCTCCCACTCCACTTCTACATGCTCTTCCTCTTTCCACTTTATCTTTGCATTCCCTTCCTCCACCCATTTTACCATCACCTCCTTTCCATATTTCTTCCCCTTGTCTTCCTCCTCCTCTCTCTCTCCTTCATCCATCTCCCTCACTTAGCTCCTTCTTTTCCTCCCCTTTCTCTCCCTCTCCCTCATCCACCTCCTTCACCCTCTTTTCCTCCTTTTTCTCATTTTGTTTCTTTTTCTTCTACTTCTACACTAGATTAATCATTATACTCAAATTTACTCAATAGCAAAAAATATTAATTTCTATATAAAAATATTCTAAACTTATAATAAAACTAAAAAACTTATATTATCCTAAAGATATATTAATTTTTATATAAAATTATCCTAAATTATCTAAAAAAAAATTATATTTGGGTTACACTCGAATTATACTTATTCACAAAATATATTAATTTTTATATAAAATTATCTTCAATCCATCACAAATAGAAAAAGTTATGCTAAATATCTTATAATAATATGCTAGTAGTTTGGGAGAAATTTAGATTGGTTTATTAAAAGTTAACTCGAGTTATACTTAATTATATATTTAACTTAAAAAATATCCTATTTGAAAAGTTAATGATTCTAAACTCATAAATTTTTTTTAAAAAAATGTATATATGTTAGAATCAAGTGCTAGTAATTTTGAAAACGTTTAGATTGGTTCAATAAAAATTAATTAAATTACACTCGCTCGATCATAACTTCAACATAAAATATCATATTTCAAAAATAATCACCCTAAATTTATATAGAAATGAAAATATGATGATAAACATATTAACATATTATTATAGTAGCTTTGGAGAAGTCTAGACATGTTTGATAAAAATTCAAAGAGTTACACTTCATCATATTCAACCAAAAAAAAATATATTATTTTTAAAATTAATTATCTTAAATTTATACAAAAATTAAAAAAATAATAATAAACATATTATCATCCCACCTTGATAGTTTCCGAAAAAAGGATAGGTTTGACAAAAATTCTTACACTCAATCATAAATTTAACATAAAAATATCTTATTTAAAAAATTAATCATCCTAAATTCATATAAAAATAAAAAAGAATGATAACAAACATATTAGCTTCTCACCCTATTAGTACAAGTGAAGTTTGGATAGGTTCGGTAAAAATCCAAAAAGTTACACTCAAATCATATATTCAAACCAAAAATATCTTATTTAAAAAATTAATTATTCTAAATTCATATTCTAACATATTAGCATCTTATCTTAAAAGTTCTAGAGAAGGTTAGATAGATTTGATAAAAACATTTAATAGGTTACACTTCATATCGATGCAACTCAGAAAATATTCTTTTTAAAAATTTATTCATCATAAAATCATAAGAAATTAGAATAAATGATAGTAAATATTTTAAAATGATATGTTAGTAGTTGTAGAGAAGTTTAAATTAGTTTAATAAAAAATTTATTATACTTGAGTTACACTCAGACTACACTCAATCACAAATTCAATAAAGTCCAATCCAATACATTGCAATCAAACTCCACCTGATTCAAAGTGATTCGATCTCAATCACTTAGAACCAACCTAACTCATGGATTTGTGACTTCGAATAGCATGATTCAAATACATTATTAAGATTTTTAAAAAATACCCCTTAATAAAAATTGAATATAGGGGTGTCATATATTAAATTGATAGAATTATTTGTACCATAAAAAAGAAAGAAATAATTTTAATTGATTGGCTCCTTAAAATGATTTAAAAGATAAAAATAAAATATTAAGGTCTATTTTAGCCCTTCTTGTTTTGGTCATTAACATCTTAAACTCTTATGATTTATTCATGTATAAAATAACACATATATTTTTAAAAACATAGTATATAAGCCGCCGACATAAAGTTTGAGTTAACATACGTGAAAGTCTACTTACATAGAATGCTGACTAACAATAAATTATTAATATAATAACACATATAATTTATGGTTAAGATCCATTTTAGCCCATATAATTTTGGCCATGGACCTTGGCTTACTCGTGCTTAAAATAACCCATATATTTTAAAAAAACGAAATATATAAGTCTCTTTTGTGAGTTAACAAATATTAAAGTCTATTTATGTAGCATATTGACTCACAATAAATCATTAATATAATGATACATATAATTTAAGTAAAAAAAATTAAAACCATCAATGATGGGAGAAGGCGTCATCGTGGAAGTGACCACCAACTGTAGCACCGAGCTGCTACTGCCTAGTAGAGCATCACCCGCACACAGCCTTTCTCGCACTTACAATAAACTTAAGAGCTTTCGACGTCTTGCTAAGTAGTAACAGCTCAATGCTATTGCTGGTAGTCGCTTCCATAACAATGCCTCCTCCTCCGACATTGATGGAGGTCTCAATTTTTTTTAACCTTAAATTACACATGTCATTATATTAATGATTTATTAAGAATCAACATACCATAACATCTACTAATTTAGATTTAACGAAAAAAACTTATATACTATGTTTTTAAAAATCTAATGATTATTTTAAACACAAATAAATCATGAGGGGGGGCTAAAATGAACCTTAACAAAAAAAAAAAAAAATCTTTTCATTTCACTTATTATAATAACTTCCTTTTTACTAAAAGGAAAATTATCCTAACAATCCATATTATACCCAAAAGAAACTTTTTTTAACTTTGAAAATATGCATGAAATAATTAATATTCTTAATCCAAATAGCTAATTTTAACTTAATTACATCTAAACTAGGGTTTTAATTTAGATCTAAATAATCTGATCTTTAAGGTTAAAATAAAGGATATGTTGAATTGCTAGAATATTTTATTACGAGTTAGAATTGTATTAATTGAGAATAAAACAAAGAAGAAAGAGGAAGAACGAACGATGAGCAAAAATTAGTGACACCATACTGATTAGGTATATCTGAACACAATGCTTCGCAAGTCATTCAAATGCTGGCTTTTCATAATTGGATTTAGCTAACCTGATATTGTAAGAATAATAATAATAATAATGTTCAAACAAAATTAACAAAATTTCAAGAGATACAAGTGTCCAATTAATAAAATAAATGGAAATTTCCCCAAATGCCAGATCCATAAACCGGCAGATCACAAAGGTCATCAAAATTTCTGGTTCACATTCTGGCATGTAATGTAACAGGAAACGGAAGAAATGACTATTGTCTTCTAACAAAAAGCCCATGGAAGGAATCCAAGCTGCAATCTGTATGCATTGACAAATGGAGGAGAGGGGAGATTTCTGGTTCACTGCTTTTATGAGTCTCATGATTGGATCAGTGATAATTCATATGGCAAACAACTTCAGAGTATGAAATCCACTTTAATCAGCACCAACATCTACTCCCCTGCTTTTCAAGAATTCTTTGGCCTCAATGATATCCTGCATAGTAAAAGAGAACTAACACTTCTTAATGTAACTACATTATGAACCAAAATCTACAAGCATATATATAAGCAAGCAAATCATGAGACCTTCATTAGTCTCGAAGGATGTTGTGACAATTAATAAGACTAGATGAGTCTTCCATCAAAAATTGAGACTTAAGCATTTTGAGTCATATATTTTATGTTAATCAAGTTACTGAATAGTTTTATCGACTCAGATTTTAAAAGTTAATAGCAAAGCAAACCTAGTACTAAAGTGTGTAGGCTCAAGTTGAAAAGTAATCATTTGTGAATGAAGTTGGAGGCATATCACCGCATAAAACCACCACTGAGCTGAATCTCACACACCACCACTAGCTGATGGTTATAGTTTCTGTATTGGACTTCAGTTTATGAGTAGGGAAGATTGTGTGTGAGATTATAATTTCATAAGTATAGGAGGTTGTGATACAATTTCCCTTATTGCTCCCACATGAAGTGGAAGGACTTTGAGATGTTTGTAGGCTCATCAAGTTATCATGTCAATTGTCATATTGAACCATATCATATGTTTGTAGACATATAATTAAATTTTTATATATAAGTGTCAATACAAAGTTTAAATCCAAAATTCAATTTCTGCAGAATTATGAACATTGAATTGATTGATATATAATTTTTTTATTCTTTGTCAATAGCTTTATCAAATTCAAGTGAATGTGAAGAATTCAACACTAAAAACCAACAAGCCTCACGCCAAATTGCTAATTAAGGCCTAGCACTGTCATACTACTTCTTTTATCAATCATTTTAATATGGGCCTCTAAACTTTCCAAATAAACTTGTAGGCTTTACACAATTTTGCCAAGATATGTTGATGATTACAAGCGGTAAAAATCATAAAATACCCAAACCCCAATGTGAAAGGTAGAATTGAAATCACACAAATCAAATAGGTAGTGAGTATCAACAATGCCTACTGGTGCCCATCCCCCAGCTTGGCAAGTTTGTTTCAAAGAATTTGGCATAAAACCTCACTAGCATAATTTATAACTCAAATAAAATAACATAAACTACAAACATAATGGAACAACCAGTAAACAACTAAAGCCCTGGAAAAAAAATTGAGAAAGAAGCTTAAATTGTATAAGCTTGCATCACCATGGTAATACACTAAGGTGCCCTGAAACAGAAAATTCAAGATGTAATAAGAGAAGGCGAAAAGTATTTGAAATAAGGTTCTGTTAATATTTGCTAATATATATAATTAATATAGCATTGGAGTTCATGAAGCATGAAAGAAAAGACATAAGGGAATACGATCTTTTTAACTTTTGAGTGAGGAAATTCTTTCAAGATTAGAAGTTTCTCAGAGTAGTTTCTCTCTTTTTCTTTAAATATATCAGTTCTACTCTAGTTCTTAGGAATAAAATGAGGCTATTGCTGGAGTTGATATTTAATTTGACTCCAATAAAAACTTCAACTTTCATAACTTTAATGTTTTTTTCTTATGTCAACCAATAGAACCAGCAAATTTTATAGTTAGTAAAGTTATCCAAAAAATGTGGTTCTAACTGAAGAAACCTCCTCGAAACCTCAAAGACTCAACTCACAAGCACATGGAGTCATGGACTATATAATTTGCAAAACTCTCCCAAGAACCAAGATAGAATTTTTTATTGTGTTGAGTCCGTTGACAACAGTGGATGAATATTCAACAATTTTACAGTGACCATTCCCTACACTAACTTCAAGCTATTGCAACAAAAATGACTAAGATGGTTTACCAGTATATGATCATTAATAGGAAGTATTTACAATTCCTTTATGTGGGTGAAATAGCTGCAGTGAGGAATATGAAGATTGTCATCCGTGATCTTTCATCATTGTGATTGGTAAATGAGTAAACAGGATATCTTCCTATGGCGTAAGTAATGAAGATTCAGAATTTATCATCCAAATAGGAAATAGTAATTGTAGCAGAAAAAAATTCCAAGAGAAAAAAAAAAATCTGTCAACAAAAAAACTACTTGAAGGTTCTTTTTTGCTAGTCTTCATAAAAGACAAGCGATAATTTATGAAATTTGACTATGAAATTTCTTGTACTTGTAGAGGTGTGAAATTAGCCTGAAAAAGCAGGAATTTTAGCACAAAATTGATCAGAAATAAACATTATGACTAACGCAACCTTTTGCAGTAGTGAAGCTTCCTGGGGACATGTTGGAAACAGCATCAAGCCTACTCCGACCATGAGAAGACCATAGCATCCTAATGAAACAACTAGATAAACTGGCAGCTGGAAAATAGAACATAAATGTGTTGATACTTTATAGAGAAGATGATCATTTTAAACTTCAGATAGAAGGAATAAATGGCATGAAACTGACCAACCAAGTGTAGCTACGAGGAACTACTGATGTTTCTAGTAAGCTGATCCAAATGCCAGCAACAGCCACCAGCAAAGCCATGATCTTCAGAATGTGCTTCATTTTCAGTGTAGCATTCAATTCGATGCAGTTACCTATGTGCAAAGAAACATGATGCAGCCCAGATTTGAGTCAGTCATTTTTTGATGATTTGGTTAGTTTAATTATGTTAGGTTTAGTTTATAGTTTTAAATGAGTCTTTCCTATTTTGATTGAATTTCAAATGTAGCTTGTGTGGTGAATTATCAAGGATAATGAATTAGAGATTACGTTTGTTTTGATTAAAATAAGTTCATAAGTTTCCTAAATCTTTTAGTGTATGTGGAGTTCCTTGAGGCATAAGAAAATTAATCCCTGTCGGTTATACTTACTATTCATCCATGAACAGAAGCTCAACAAACTAAGTATCCCAGGTTTTTAAATAGGCAGTCACAATAATGGTTAAACAGTGAGTGTATTTGGTTTCCAATCAATGTAATCTTAGCTGCTTTGAGGTCTTACAGACGTGGTTTTCATCCCCTTCCCTCCAAATGTTCATCCATAGTCATATTTTTCCCATTATAGTTTCTAAGCCTCAATTTCTTCATTTTTAAATTCCTTGAAGCTGTCATTTACATCCTCTCATGATTCCTTTCACTTCCAAATCCTAAAAAGCCAACCTTTATGTGCTTCCATGTAGGATTATGCCTTCCAAGGACTACTACAAGCCACAATATGGACGGTATGCTTCTCTGAAGATTGGAACTCAAGATGGCCTCATCCTATCCCTACAAGTTACAATTGACCTGTTGACCTCAAGACTAAGCTTTCTTTCTGTACTCTCCTTTTCATGTCAACCAGGAAATTCATCTTCTCTCTCTCTCTCCTCCCTCGAAGCGTCTTTTCTACATTTTCTTTTTTGCACTTTCATTTAAACTCTTTTCTTTCCTCTTGCATAACCGATACCTCCAATGACATTGCAGCTTCGTGACTACATATATGGATTATCGCTTCACATAAGATCTTATCATTTTGGCCGTCACTGAAAAATCTATACAACTAAGTACTACTCCTCCAAAATTGTCAGTCCTTCAGGTTTCTTGTTGAATCTATTTCATCTGGCAAGGGCATTTAAGCTACCAATTAGGTCTATTGCAAACCTTTAATTTCATTTTGGCCATATTTTTCTGCTAAAAGGATTAAATTGAGCTGCTTTAAGAGTTGGTTTGGCACGGTCCTCCGTTTAGGCCCTGCGCAACCACCAACAACTCCATAATTTGTTTGGGTTGTTTTTATATTGCATCAGAACAGCTAAGATGAAGCTAAACAACATAATCATGATTGGAAGACAGCCCTAAGTTAAAGGTCTTATATATGCTTAGAGCTTTAGGCAACCAATGATCATAAAAAGGAAATTTTCTTTCTTTTACAAAGTTTTATTATCAACATAGCATTACTCTTGTCAAAGGCACCCAGAACATCAAATGCCAAACTTCGTGAGAAAATCCCTTCTTGCAACTTCACATCCGTCCAGCCTCGTGTCCTTCACTTCCTAGTATGGGTTTCTCCGCAGTCCGATCGGGCGGACGACCGGCTTAGGACGGGTCAGGTATGACCGCATCAGGGCGACCGGATCAGAGTAGGACGAGGAAGAAGAAGAGGAGAGGTTAAAGGAAAGAAGGCCAACCTGCAGCCTGCGGCTCTCGCTGAATCCCGCCAGTAGCGCGCTTGCGGTCGTCGCCGCTCACTGCGATGAAAAGATGAGGGAGGAAGAAGACAGATCTCACCTTCTAGAACCCGGGTATATATTATGGGCAAATTATATATAAGGAGATTACTATTTATAATTTTTTATTATTATTTACGATATTTAAAAACTCTAAATTATTTTCCTTTTCATTATATTTTCTTTCTTCTCCTCCTTCCTCCTTATTTTCTTAATTGATATAAATTGACTAAAAAATAATAAATAATAAAATAAAAATCAAAGAAGATGAGGTAAAAAAAGTAGTTTTTGATATTTATTATTTTAATTTAATATTTTTAAAATTATAGACATTTTGTAATAGCTCGACAAATGTTACCGATTATATTAGCCCAAAAGAAATTATGTTTCAAACATTTGCAAAACGGACTATTATCTTTTAGACATTTATAAAATATTTAAAATATGATATTCTATTTTTTTTAAAAAAATTAAAATATATTATCTTCTGGATAATTGTAAAATGATTCCGAGTATGACATCTTCCGGGTTGTCACAGAATGTTTGGATCGATATTTCAAATATTTTAAATGTTAACATCTGGAACTATAATATTAACTATTTTCTCCCACTTTGATTTCCAAGTGTCAGTAGAAAATAATAATTATGTTACAACATGTCAAGTATAGATGATATAATTGTATACTTGATATTATTCATGCTATATTAGATGCTAAATTCATCGATTTATCTATCTTTCGTAGGTTTTCACAAATAAGAAAGCAAGCATTAATTAGATGGGATGTAGAAGTTAGAAAGAGGCATGGAGTTGTCGATGTTATATATATATAGAGCTTAGAATGTGAAAAGCATAGAGAAAGGAAACCTAGAATAGAATTCTATAGTGGACGAAGCAAACAATATAGGGAGTGGACAAATCCAAATGACAAAAGAGAGACGACGACAGTCATCCAGATCTAGGAAATGTGATTGTCCATCTTCACTTGTTGGTGTTAAATTACTAAATAGACGATTCGAATGGATTATGGATTACAAATACCATCCTCCTGCAAAATAACTTTGCTGAGAGATTCTCAAATAAAGTGAAGGAAATTATTTTCGATATGATAAAAATGCATGGCGTGACAAATACTATCGACATTGAAGTAGAAAGATTACAATAATATGAGTAGCACCGTAAGGATGATGTATAATGCACGAGAGAAGAAGTATAGGATATTAGAGAAAGTTTAAAGAATGAATATAAATACAACAATTAATAAAGAAGCTTGCTGGGCACAAATATATATTGTAAGTAACGATGAAGATAATATATCATTATCATATACTTATTTTAGTTGATTGGTTGCATGCTTTTCCACGAGTGCTAATTATTGATCGCACATATAAGAAGACCAAAATGCCTCTTCTGGAAATAGTGAGTGTTACATTTTCTGTTGCATGTATATGTATACAAATATCATCTGATATATTGACAAGTGTTATTATTAATGACAGAGCTTGTGAGGATGGCAATAGTTGGCGTTGATGAAGGGCTATATCATTAGTTTTTTCCAGATGCGAAGAACTATTGCGGATGGCATATGTGGAATAATATGCTAGCTAATTGCAAGAAGATATTTATATCGAGTTGGAACCTTCTACTGTTATCTTGAATATCATTTGGGAACACTTTGCTTTGGAATTTAAGAAACATCATAAAAAGGACTTTGACTATGTTTGGTTGAGTAATTACAAAGAGAGGTCCATTGCTACATGGACTAATAAAATAATGTATCTGGGCAGCCTAACAACTAATAGCTATATTCCCATCCCAAACACATATTAATTATAATAGTCTATTCTACGAAGGACATTGCAAATTCATAACATTCGAACCATATAATGATAGGCTTAAGACACATCTTGGTTCTTCACAAGAATATTTAGAGTCATCTCGAAATATTGCGAATAGTTTTTTAGAGTTATAATATATCGAGATCCATGTCTCATTTGAGAGACGCTTAACAAACACTATTTCAAGAATTAAAAGGTGTGAAATACATTAAACATGATATTACGATTGCCATAGATAGTCGAGGACATTGAAGTAGATAAGGACACTTATGGTTGTATCGTGAGAGGCACCCAACCCATGCACACATGAGATTGCTGAGTATAAGAAGCACAGGTTGCTTTATTCCTTCGCTAGCAATCGATCATCGTTGGTTGAAGCTTGACTTTAAGTGAAGCCCCCTATTGGAGAACTAGCATATGACCTGAATCTCACACCCAAGTTGGATGTATTATGAAAAAAGTTCAATGCAAGTGATACACAGATGGCAAGATGATAGTAAAACGAAAGCTAAGATGACAAGATGATTGTAAAACGAAAGCTAAGGGAATTAGTCGAACCATCTACTATATCATTCATTAGTTCCACCGGTAGAGCTCTTGTAGACGAAATGTCACCCAAGATTGATACTACTTCAACACAGTGACATCCATTCCATCTTTATTTGAGATTATAGAATCTTACCTCACTCAAGATAGGACTTGTCTAACTATTATCACGATGAAGTCGAGTATGAGGTCGAAATTGAAGGTACAACATGCACGATAAGAAGATGATGGAAATTGTTAGAGGGTACAACATGCATGACTATGCACATTGTTTTCCTCTAGATTATTTGGATTGTGGTTGACTTGTTAGAGACGTTGAAACCGATGAAAATTATGGATTTATTGCTATTATTGAGCTATTGGGCATGGGCGAGAACAGTTGGCCTCAGATCAAAAGAGATTTAAGAATGAGATATATCAATACAGAGATTATCGTAAAATTATATTTGTTCTTTTATCAACGCATCAATCGATAAAGTTTCCTCTTTTAAGATCGACACCTCTCCCGAGGGTTCTCCGTCCGGTCATAGCTATCGCTTTTGTGACTGATAGTCATTTTATGCACGTATTTACAACTAATTTCATAGGTACTATATAACTTAACATCTTTGTCTACACAGTAATCTATCCTTTCTATGCTGTAGGTACAAATATGACTGTTTACATTGTTGTTGATGCTGTTGCTCTTAGATTGTTTGGATGCTTGTATAGTTTTGATGTATACTGCTGCTAGGATTGAATACTGATGCCATGATTGGATACTTATCTGTATGGATACTGTTGCCAAGATTATTTACTTTATTTTTATATTTTAACCATGAATGGTATTCTCAGAATTAGATATTTATATGTATGGGTACTGGTACCAAGATTAGACACACATAATATCACAACTGACATAATAAATACATGAGGACTAACATTCATAAATTTATATAAAATATAAATTCATATATATAACTAATGTCCATATATACAAATAATTAATATCCACATATTTAGATATTTAAGCCCCACTTTGTTGACAAACATGTACGAGTATCGCAAGTGGATTATTAGGTGGATCTGCATGAATTAGATAGAGTACGAGATACGCCCTTTGGTAGATTTGAAACATATACAGCTGACCTCATATGCACTAATCAATACATGACAAACATGTATAAAAATAAATCTTCATGATTATATATTTGATATGATATAATCAAAGCATGATCAATAATTTCAATGACGCTCGATATGCGCTAAAAAAATTCGTAATTAGAATATCTTAATTCATGATTTAAAAAATAAATTATGAAAAATGATTAAATACATCTTACCACATCCACTGGAGGAGCCGCCTCCCTCGACTCTACCCAGAGTCATCTCCTCAACTATTTGTTAGGATGTTGAATGATTGGATGCAAAATAAGTGGATACCAATCCATATAATTAGGTGATGCGTTTTAGGGATTTCCAACTCGTGCACCATAAGATGTGTTACATGATATAATGGTCTTGCCAACATTCTCATAATGAATCAATGTACTTATACTCTATATATATTGGGTATATTTAACATCCATGTTATCATGTGATGGTAGATATGGAGGTTGTGGCACTCTCTATATGTATCCTACCTATCATAAGACCCTATCCGAAAGGTATGATTCAAGAATAGTATTACGCTTTAGGCATGGAGAGAAAAAGGTGATAGGCGGCATCAGATAGTATAATCTTACATCAAGATTAGGGTCCTAAATCACCTGCAAGAAAAAAAAAACCCACAATAATTCATTAGTTGGTTAATCTATAGTTAATTTACTATTTATTTTAGTTAAATACACTTATATTTTCAGCATTTAGGTGGTCGAGCATCACTAGGATATGTTTTAAATCAACTTGATCAACTTGATCTTTATGATGTTTATGATGTTTCAAACGATACACTCAGGACAATTCATCTGTATACGTTGAAATAAGCTTCGATTGACAAGAGAAAAAATACTCATAAATTCACGTTTGCATAACAACAAAAGTTATTAATTACTAATAAAATTTATGTGTATATTATTTATTAACAACCAAAAGTCAAGTACTTAACAAATTGTTTAGCACTAACCCGAGATACAAATCCAAGCTATCGATACAAGTACGTAAGATATGCAGCTCCCACATGCATATGTCCCATCTGCATATAAAATCTCTCAAAATGTACAGGTACTAGTGTGCCACTTTTATCATAAAATAATGTGGATCGAAGCAGATACGATAGATATGACCGGGCAACATGCTGAGTACCAATCTCATCATGTGTATCATCAACGATAGAAAATATATGTTCTAATCAATCTAATCTAATACTAAGATCATGTCCCTCTTGAATAATTTACGTCCCTGAGTACATGTCAGTGTAGGAAAAGATATTAAATTACCCGTGATAGGTATCCTCAAAATAGAGCTAATCATTATACAACGTAATAGTCATCTCACCGAATAACATATGAAATGTGTTACTCTCTAGCTGCCACCACTCCGCAAATGATTATAACAGCTTATTGTTAGAATCTTAATGATATTAACAGGGGTGAACTAGTGTAATACTTCTTTTTATTGATTTTAAAACTTAGATCAATAAATCATTACTATTGATTTTCTTTTCAACAATAAAAAATCAACTATTCTTGTTATAACTTTTTCTTTTATTAGGCTAAGGGGTAACCTTTACGCTCTCTTTTCACACTAGATCTCTCATCTCTTATATTTTAGTATTATAACTAAACTCAAGAGAGGAGAAGACTCAAACTATGCTTAAATAAAAGGTAAGTCAATTTATAGTGATTTGGTCTTTTCAATCTATGTTCACTCTCGATTCCTCTTTCCTTGAGGCCATCGGCTTTCATGATCGATCCTATTTCCAATGAGTAAAGATCAACTATTCAGAGACTCAAATTATGCTCAAAATGATATTTTAAACTATTCTCAAAATAAAAGCTTACAATACTTTACTAGCTCAAGAATATATGCTCCATCAACTAAGTTTAACTAGGGTATTTATATTGCCAAAAGACTTTAAGAATAAAATAAAAAATTCAAATCCTCGAAATTTTAAACTATAAGCGATAATACTATCAACACTAGACGATACTACCATTGCAACTATATTATAAATTTGGACTCTAGCGATTCTATTGTCGGCCTAAGCAAGAATACCATTGCCATAGGTGGTACCACCATTAGAAAGACTGACAAAGTACAATAGTACTTATCGACTAACTTAAGCAATACTACCACTTGGGTTTGGCGATACCATCGCCTAGGCCTATTTTAAGCCATTGGTTTAATCTTCTAAGAAGCACAAATTTACTCGACTTCAAGCCTAATAACTTTTGTGATTAGTGAGCTTTATTTCTCTACCTAATATCGATATATCGATTTGTTAGTTATATGTGCCCTACAAGCCAATCATGAGAGTGATGACACTTGTGACACGCTGCACAGTTTTTTTAATTGTTATTATTATAATAATATTTTATCACTTTATATTGATAATAAAAATATTCTCGATCATAGGTTACTCTTAGGGGACATCGAGATAACCGGATAGATCAGTGTACTATATACCCATCCATATGGTGGAGATAGTTGGTCTCAGAGCTACTTATGTAGAGACAGTAGTGTTAGGATCGGGGTCGACATTAAGAGGGGGGATGAATTAGTGCAGCGGTAAAATAATGTCTGTTTAAAAACTTTCGTATGATAAAAATCGTTTCCGACGAAAAATCGTTTCGTAAATATAATAACTTTAAAAGCGTATGTAGACGCAGTCAAAGCACAGTAAGAAGGAGAGGTAATTTGCTATAAAAGAAAGTTGCTTAAAGTAAATACAAATCGAGTTTTAGAGTGGTTCGGTCAACGTGACCTACATCCACTTTAGGCTTCCTCCTCCGACGAACTCACCGGCGTCCACTAGAGGTCTTCCTTCAATAGGCAAAGACCAAACACCTTTTATACCCCTATTTTCCTTTTCACGGGTTTAGGAGACAACCCTTACAAGCACTCACACTCCTCTTATAGAATTCTAAACTTAACGTGGAGGAGGAAATTTTTAAAGAGATTGCAGCAGCGTTTTCTCACTTTTAAATACTCTGTGCTTATGTGCTTTAACTAGGGATGAGAGGGGTATTTATAGGCTTTAAGTTGATTCAAACTTAGATCCTAAAATTTTCCATCCCGGGTTCCCCGGGCACGGGCGGTACCACCGCCTGCGTTGGGCAGTACCATTGCCTAGTGTCAGTCTGACACTAACACTACCCTAGGCGGTACCATTGCCTGGGGGGTAGTGTTGGGTGCTACCACCGCCTAGACTGGTGGTACCACCGTCTGGCACCCTACTAGGGGCGGTACAACTACCCAGACTGTTGGGAAATCTTGGGGGGCGACATCATATGCGCAGCGGAAGAACAAGAAAACAAAATCCCCGATTCCCAAAGAGATGTTCGTCGTCGTGCGAAGATTGGTACGCAAAATCCACGAAATTGAAAAACTAAGTATAGAATAGATTATGTTACCTAGGGAGATCATATATTCTTGTTTCCTTGCAGATCCTTAGGAGAGGGTGAAGGAGGTCAAACGTCCTCCTCTCTAGCAGTAATCCACAGAGCAGGGCTACGACGATGCTCCTCAAAACTCTAGGCCTGCTCTGAGGTGGAGAGGGGAAGGAGAAAAAGAGAGGCAAGCAAAGGCTCTAGCCTATGAGGCTCTGAATCCCTCCTATTTATAGAGGTCCCCTGTCAAACCCTAATGGATCCTCCCCTAGTGGGTATTGGATCTGCATCCAATAACCCAAGCCTTTTAGATTAGTGGATCTCTATCCAATAATCTCTCATGGGCTCTTATTGGATCTCGTCCATGGGATCTAATAATTCAGGGGCTTATTGGATATCCAATAAGACAAGGGCTCTGTCGGATATCTTATATCCGAACCTCTACTCATCGTAATATCTACCATATGTGTGTGACCCTCTAGGCCCAATATCGAGCTGACCGTGAGTCATACCTATCAGAACTCCTTCTAACTCAGTGAATTATTATATCTATAATAATTCACTTGACTCATCGACTACGGACGTACTAGGCCACTACGCTGTAGTCCCCAGATGATACAGGGGAATCCAATCCATTGGACCTATCTATCCTTAGTTACCATGTACCTATAGTCCCTCATCAATCTAATATCCTAGAGACCGTATATCGAGCATGGTGCTATCAGACCCATACGATTTCTAGTCGAAACTCGCTCTAATCGGATTCTCCCGAAGAACTCTTTCTCTCTCAACCCGAATGACCCTAGCCAGGGATTTGTCTAAGCAAGAACACATGAGATATTCCTCTTATGACGCCGAGAGTGGATGATGATCATCTATCGACACTCAATAGCCCTCGTAAGGTCGACTACCACTCCCAATGACTAACTGTACAAGATCTGGGACAACCAAACCTATAAGTCTGGTATCAAAGAGTGGAGAACTCATTCAGGACATCCTTGGTGTCTTAAGTTTAAGGACCATATACACCACTAGGACTACAGAATCGCTATCTGACAATAAGGCATCATCAACCATCCAACATTCCGTAAGCAGATCAATCAGTGAACTCATTCTCTAATGAGCACCTGTATTGTATCCCTAGTGTCCCTACACGAGCAGCTATGAGACCAACTGCATCCATCATATGGATGGATATACAGCACACTAGTCTATCAGATTATCACGATGTCTCTCTCGAGTAACCTATGACCGGGATTATTTAGGATCTGTGTTTAAAGGTGAATCGATCTCATTATCATGATCTCATCATGATCCGATTCCCATTGCACAAATCTAAGGACATCACAATATATATATGCATATATGCAATAGTTATAAAGTGATATATGCCAAAATATAATAAGCAAAAAGATTCTGTATCAAGTCACATGTGCCATCACTCACGTGATTGGCTTGCTGAGCACCTATGACTAGCAATCTCCCACTTGACCTAAAGCCAATTGCCTATGTAATCACATCAAATATTTAAGTTAGGAATTGATTTTCTTTCCTTACTTATTATTATAATTTAAGGAAATCTTAATCTACTTCCTTGTTTGTTGATATAAATTAAGGAAATAACTAGTAAGTACTCCAAATATGATGATATCATATTTGTTAGTATATTAAATAGAAATAATTTATATTAAATAAATACGAAAATTAAAATTTATTTCCCTTAATAGAGGCTCACCTCCTCCTATTTAAAGGGAGGGATTTCTCTCCTTCGTTCCTCACCTAGTCAAGCCTGGCAGCGGGAGGAACGAGGAGTTACACCATGTTGACAAGAGAACGAGGAGTTACACCCTGTTGACAAGAGAACGAGGAGTTACACCCTGTTGACAAGAGAATGAGGAGTTACACCCTATTGACAAGAGGTAGGTTTCCCTGCCTTTCTTAAATTTAAAAGTTTTGGTTTTTATTTTGATTCTTTGAATGTTGAAAGCTTGTAGTTTAAAAAAAATATTTATCAATTCTTTAAATGTTAAAATTTTTTATTATTACATTAAAGTAATCACTTGTATAATGTTGACCCATGATTAAATTTTTATTGTAGATTTAAAGATGTTAAAAATTTATATGTTTTATCTTATATTTCTTGATATTATTGTTTATCTTTAATCTTATATGGATTAAGATATTATTAGATTAAAATATGTTATCTAAAATCTTTTGTGATATTCATTAATTTGAAATTTAAAATATGCTATTCTGAATGATTTAGAATTTGACTAGAATATGTTGAAATTTTATATGTATTGAAAGTATGCTTTTTATGTGAATTTAGAATGTTATTTCATTATATTACAGTTTATGTCTTTTAATGTATTATGATTTTTATTTAAATTAGAATGTTATTTCCTTGTTTTAAAGCTTATCTCCTTGTCTATCATTCAATGCGTTATTATGTTTTTTGTTTATATTGCTAATGAATATATGTTGCGGTATGAAATTATATATTATTTGGATTGAAATTGCTCACAGGCTAAGCCCAACCCATAGGTCAGGCCACAGCCTATTGGCTAGGCCTAATCAGTAGATCAGGCCCAGCCCGTAGGCCAAGCCCAACCCACGGATTAGGCCTTGGCCCGTAGGCTAACCCAGCCTAACCATCATGGGCGGTCACATGCGATGCACATGACTAGTCCATGGGCCAAGGCTGGGCCAGCTTTGTATGATGCATGCCCAGTCATGTATAATGCACATGACTAGTAGATGAGTTGGCTTGATCTAGCTCAATATTATTGTTGGATTTGAGCCCAAGTATTGATTGAACTAAACTAGGCTTGATTAGTCTAGATCAATTCAGGGTGATTCCAAATTGATTCACTTATTCAAGTTAGTTTAACCTAAATTGAACCTAATCTAATCCAAATTATACTAGTCTAGGGTGGTTCTAGACCAGTTAAATAAGGATTAGAGATCGGTTCAGTTAGGTCCTAGTAAATTGAGTTCAATTGGACCAATTGAACGAGAGTTCAAGTCAATTGAGGGCTAATTTGTATTATTTGGTATTAATGATATTTGAAAAAAATGTTTAAATGTGTTATTTCATCCCTATATGGACATGACTAGTGTGAGATTATGTTATTTCCCTGCCAAGGGCAGGTAGGGTGATTCCCTTCGGGGATTAGCGAGCCGTCAGACGTGGCGGCTGGACGGTTCCTCCATCCGCTGTTGGGAGGAACGTGTCCCCACTTTGGCGGGTGTGGGACACCACTCCATCCGCTGTTGGGAGTGTGATATGAGTTTGCCTGCATCCGCTATTGGGAGAACACAAACTCATCCCGTAGGATAAAGCCTCTCCATCCGCTGTTGGGGGAGTGCTCCTTCGGGTATTTGATATACGCCAATGGGATGATTGATTGAATTTTGGTCATGTATTTATCTTGATTTGACTTTTGGGGTTCCTACTCAGCGTTGCTGAATTTTCTTTGTTTTTGATTTTCAGAGCAGCCTCCCTCTAGTACTAAATCGGATTCTAGTGGAGAGCGGACCTTCCTCTACCGCTAGGTAGAGCCACTAGGATGACTCTTGAAGTTAACATAACTATGTTTACTTTTCTATTTATAATTTGATGAATAAATGAATTGTAATAAATGGTTATAGATGATGAATAAAGTGATGTTTATCTATTTGGCTTGTGTGGAAATAAAAAAAAAAAAATCAGGATGTGACATCTTTTTATGGTATCAGAGCATGGTCCAGGGCCTGTAGGTGTATTATGGTATGCCAGCATCTGTGCTTATTGATTCTAGTTCTACCCATTCTTTTATATCACCTTGTTTTGCTATGAAACTGCATAAGAATCGTGAGACAATGAATAATACGTTAATGGTAGTAATACCAGTTGGAAACTCTTTGATAGTTGATCAAATATATAGAAACTATGTTATTACAATTGAAAGTCATGATTTGCTAGTAGATCTTATTCTACTAGAATTTCAAGATTTCGATGCTATCTTGGGTATGGACTAGCTTTCCGCATACCATGCAAGTGTCGATTGTTTTCGGAAGACTGTTACTTTCTCACCTCTAGATCAACCACCTTTCAAGTTCATTGGGATTTAAGAAAAGTTCCCTTCTATTATTTCAGCCTTGAGTGCTACCCAACTATTACTGAAGGGATGTCAAGGATACTTGGCCTTTATTTCTGGAGAAGAATCTAAGAAGCCAGTATTAAAGGACATCCCCATTGTACGGGATTTTCCAGATGTTTTTTCTGAACATCTACTTGCACTGCCACCAAATAGACAGATTGAATTTACAATTGATCTTCTACCTGGTACTACACCTATTTCTAAACCTCCATATAGAATGGCATCAATTGAGTTGTAGGAGTTAAAGAAACAGATTCAAGAGCTTTTGGACAAGGGTTTTATTCGACCTAGTGTATCACCTTGGGGTGCCCCTGTCCTATTTGTGAAGAAGAAAGATGGATCTATGCGACTATCCATTGATTATAGACAACTCAACCAAGTGACCATAAAGAATAAATATCCTCTTCCTCGAATAGATGACCTGTTTGATCAACTTCAAGGTACTCAGGTATACTCAAAGATTGATTTGAGATCCGGGTATCATCAACTAAAGATAAGGGAAGGAGACATACAGAAAACTGCCTTTAGAACAAGATATGGTTATTATGAATTCTTAGTAATGCCTTTTGGACTCACAAATGCACCAGTTGCCTTCATGGATCTCATGAATAGAGTGTTTCACTCTTATCTCGATAAATTTGTAATTGTGTTTATTGATGATATCTTGATCTACTCCAAAAGCATAGCAGAGCATGAACACCATCTTAAGACAGTTCTGGAAGTCCTAAGGCGAGAGAAACTATATGCCAAGTTAAGTAAGTGTAACTTTTGACTCAATGAAATTATGTTTCTCGGTCATGTAATTTCGAGCGCTGGCATATCTGTTGACCCTCACAAGATTGAAGCTATGATAAAATGGAAGCAGCCTTCTAATGTTTCAGAGATTAGAAGCTTCTTGGGTTTGGCTGGATACTATAGAAGATTCATAGAAGGCTTTTCAAAAATAGCAGCACCATTGACCAAGTTAACACAAAAGAACATAAAATTCATTTGAGATGATAAATGTCAACAAAGTTTTCAAGAATTGAAGAAGAAATTAACCAGTGCTCCTATCTTGGTGATTCCTTCAGGGGGAGAAGGTTTTGTAGTGTATAGTGATGCCTCACTACAAGGGCTTGGTTGCGTTCTAATGCAAAATGAGAGGGTAGTTGCTTATGCATCGAGGCAATTAAAGCCTCATGAAAAGAACTATCCTACTCATGACTTAGAGCTAACATCTATCATTTTTGCACTGAAAATTTGGAGGCATTATCTATATGGACAAACTTTCGAAATCTTCACAGATCATAAGAGTCTCAAATATATTTTCACACAAAAAGATTTAAATATGAGACAAAGAAGGTGGTTGGACTTTCTAAAGGATTATGATTTTAATATCAACTACCATCCTAGGAAAGCTAATGTAGTTGCTGATGCCTTAAGCAGAAATACCTATAGTCTTGTAGCCTATATGAATATTCAAAGGAATTCTATGATGACGGAGTTAGCAGACTTAAAACTTAAACTTTTATCGGAGACAAATAAAGGTTTTCTTGTGTGTTTGATGACACAATCATTTTTGGTGGAAAAAGTTAAAGAAGGTCAAAAGGAAAATACATATCTTCAAATGATAGTTAAGGAAATAACTCAAGGATCTAGACCTGAATTCCTCCAAGCCGAAGATGGTTCTATTACATTCCACAATCGACTTTGTGTTCCCGAAAGCCATCCAGTAAAGATGCAATTATTAGAGGAAGCACATAGATCAAAATTTAATATCCATCCCGGGACTGCTAAGATGTATCGAGATTTATGCCAAAACTATTGGTGGCGTGGTATGAAGAGAGATATAGCAGAGTTTGTCTCTAAATGTCTGATATGTCAACAGGTGAAGATAGAACATCGAGTACCTACGGGAAAGTTGCAAATGATTTCAATTCCTGAATGGAAGTGGCAGCAAGTCACTATGGATTTTGTGACATGATTACCCAAGACTATGAAAGGATATGACGGAATTTGGGTAATAGTAGACAGACTTAATAAATCTGCTCACTTCCTTCCTATTAACAAAAAGTATTCATTGGATAAACTAGCAAGCTTATATATTAAGGAAATTATTCGATATCATGGGGTGCCAGTTAGCATTATCTCAAATAGAGATCCAAGATTCACCTCTAAATTTTGGAGAAGTCTACAAAAATCTTTGGGTATGCAGTTAAAATTTAGTACAGCTTTTCACCCCCAAACTGATGGCCAATCTGAAAGGACAATACAAACTCTTGAAGATCTCTTAAGAGCGTGTGCTTTAGACCTTGGTGGGAGTTGGGATATGCACTTGTATCTAATTGAGTTTTCTTATAATAATAGTTACCACTCTAGCATACAGATGGCTCCATTTGAAGCTCTTTATGGAAGAAAGTGCAGATCACTTGTATATTGGGATGAGGTGGGAGAACGGAAGCTTTTGGGGCCTCAATTAATTCAAAAAGATGCTGATAATATTCGAATTATACGCCAAAGATTATTAACAGCTCAAAGTCGTCAAAAAAGTTATGCAGATCGAAGGCGAAGAGATCTAGAGTTCGAAGTTGGTGAGCACGTCTTCTTAAAGGCGTCGCCAACCAAGGGAGTTATGAGGTTTGGTCAAAGGGGAAAGTTAGCCCCAAGATTTATTAGCCCATTTGAGATCTTACAAAAGGTTGGGCCTGTAGCATACAGATTGGCATTGCCCCCGGCTTTGGCTAGCATCCATGATGTATTCCACGTGTCAATGCTTCGAAGATATATCAGGGATCCATCACATGTCATATCTTACCAACCTCTACAACTACGAGATGATGCCACTTTTAGAGAACAACCAACCCAGATCTTGGAAAGAAAAGAATATGTTCTAAGGAACAAAATTATACCTTTGGTAAAGATTTGTTGGCAACACCATTCAGACCAAGAGGCAACATGGGAAAGAGAAGAAGATATGCGAGAGCAGTATCCTCATCTATTCTATTAAGGTAAGCTAAATTTGGGGACCAAATTTCCTATAGGAGGGGAGAAATGTAATCACATCAAATATTTAAGTTAGGAATTGATTTTCTTTCCTTACTTGTTATTATAATTTAAGGAAATCTTAATCTACTTCCTTGTTTGTTGATATGAATTAAGGAAATAACTAGTAAGTATTCCAAATATGATGATATCATATTTGTTAGTATATTAAATAGAAATAATTTATATTAAATAAATACGAAAATTAAAATTTATTTCCCTTAATAGAGGCTCACCTCCTCCTATTTAAAGGGAGGGATTTCTCTCCTTCGTTCCTCACCTAGTCGAGCCTGGCAGCGGGAGGAACGAGGAGTTACACCCTGTTGACAAGAGAACGAGGAGTTACACCCTGTTGACAAGAGAATGAGGAGTTACACCCTGTTGACAAGAGGTAGGTTTCCTTGCCTTTCTTAAATTTAAAAGTTTTGGTTTTTATTTTGATTCTTTGAATGTTGAAAGCTTGTAGTTTGAAAAAAATGTTTATCGATTCTTTAAATGTTAAAATTTTTTATTATTACATTAAAGTAATCACTTGTATAATGTTGACCCGTGATTAAATTTTTATTGTAGATTTAAAGATGTTAAAAATTTATATGTTTTATCTTATATTTCCTGATATTACTGTTTATCTTTAATCTTATATGGATTAAGATATTATTAGATTAAAATATGTTATCTAAAATCTTTTGTGATATTCATTAATTTGAAATTTAAAATATGCTATTCTGAATGATTTAGAATTTGACTAGAATATGTTGAAATTTTATATGTATTGAAAGTATGCTTTTTATGTGAATTTAGAATGTTATTTTATTATATTCCAGTTTATGTCTTTTAATGTATTATGATTTTCATTTAAATTAAAATATTATTTCTTTGTTTTAAAGCTTATCTCGTTGTCTATCATTCAATGCGTTATTATGTTTTTTGTTTATATTGCTAATGAATATATGCTGCGATATGAAATTATATATTATTTGGATTGAAATTGCTCACAGGCTAGGCCCAACCCATAGGTCAGGCCACAGCCTATTGGCTAGGCCTAATCAGTAGACCAGGCCCAGCCCGTAGGCTAGGCCCAACCCACGGATTAGGCCTTGGCCCGTAGGTTAACCCATCCTAACCATCATGGGCGGTCACATGCGATGCACATGACCGGTCCATGGGCCAAGGCTGGGCCAGCTTTGTGTGATGCATGCCCAGTCATATATAATGCACATGACTAGTAGATGAGCTGGCTTGATCTAGCTCAATATTATTGTTGGATTTGAGCCCATGTATTGATTGAACTAAACTAGGCTTGATTAGTCTAGATCAATTCAGGGTGATTCCAAATTGATTGACTTATTCAAGTTAGTTTAACCTAAATTAAACCTAATCTAATCCAAATTATACTAGTCTAGGGTGGTTCCAGACCAGTTAAATAAGGATTAGAGATCGGTTCAGTTAGGTCCTAGTAAATTGAGTTCAATTGGACCAATTGAACTAGAGTTCAAGTCAATTGAGGGCTAATTTGTATTATTTGGTATTGATGATATTTGAAAAAAAAATTTTAAATGTGTTATTTCATCCCTATATGGACATGACTAGTGTGAGATTATGTTATTTCCCTGCCAAGGGCAGGTAGGGCGATTACCTTCGGGGATTAGCGGGCCGTCAGACGTAGCGGCTGGACAGTTCCTCCATCCGCTGTTGGGAGGAACGTGTCCCCACTTTGGCGGGTGTGGGACACCACTCCATCCGCTGTTGGGAGTGTGATATGAGTTTGCCTGCATCCGCTATTGGGAGAACACAAACTCATCCCGTAGGATAAAGCCTCTCCATCCGCTGTTGGGGGAGTGCTCCTTCGGGTATTTGATATACGCCAATGGGATGATTGATTGAATTTTGGTCATGTATTTATCTTGATTTGACTTTTGGGGTTCCTACTCAGCGTTGCTGAATTTTCTTTGTTTTTGATTTTCAGAGCAGCCTCCCTCTAGTACTAAATCGGATTCCAGTGGAGAGCGGACCTTCCTCTACCGCTAGGTAGAGCCACTAGGATGACTCTTGAAGTTAACATCACTATGTTTACTTTTCTATTTATAATTTGATGAATAAATGAATTGTAATAAATGGTTATAGATGATGAATAAAGTGATGTTTATCTATTTAGCCTGTGTGGAAAAAAAAAAAAAATTCAGGATGTGACAGCCTATGTGTCTGATCCCCATCAGACCCTTGTGACGCTCAAAGACAATTTAAGACAATAGCTTTGTCTGTGGATCTTCAATGTTATCTTCGAATGGAACTCTTTCCACTACTACCTCTCCTCGGGTTACGATCTCTCTGATAAGGTGGAACCTCCTCAGAAAATGCTTAGATTTTTTATAAGACCTAGATTCTTTTGCTTGAGCAATCGCCCCATTGTTGTCGCAATATAAGGAGATCGGCTCCTCGCAATCCGGCACGACTCCCAAATCTTTGATGAACTTCTTCTACCAGACTCCCTCCTTTGTTGCATCTGATGCAACAATGTACTCCACCTTTGTGGTCGAGTCAGAAGTAGTATCTTGCTTGGAACTCTTCCAACACACTGCTCCTCCATTCAAGGTGTACACATACCCTAAATTCAACTTGCTATCATCGACATCAGATTGAAAACTTGAGTCCGTGTAGCCTTCAACCTTAAGGCTATTACCTCCAAATACTAGTAAAAGATCTTTAGTCCTTCTCAAGTACTTAAGGATATATTTTACTACTTTCCAGTGCTCCAAGCCTGGATCCGCCTGATACCTGCTCGTGACACTCAGAGCATGCGCTATATCAGGCCTAGTGCATAGCATGACATACATGATAGACCCTATTGCTGAGGCATAAGGTATCATATCCATGTTTGCCCTTTCTTCTGGAGTCTTTTGGGACATACTCGTAGAAAGTGATATCCCATGTCTTATCGGTATGAGATCTCTCTTGGAATTTTCCATGCCAAACCTTTTTACAATGGTTTCTATGTATCTGGACTAGGACAAGCCAAGCATCCTCTTGGATCTATCTCTATAGATTCTAATCCCCAAGATATAGGATGCTTCCCCTAAGTCCTTCATGGAGAAGTGTCTAGATAACCAAGCTTTTACTGTGGATAGCATTCCTACGTCATTCCCAATGATTAGGATGTCATCCACATATAACACCAAAAAGGTGATAGCGCTCCCACTTACCTTCCTGTACACACAAGGCTCATTTTCGTTCTTAACGAAGTCATAAGATTTGATTACCTCATTAAATCTTATGTTCCAACTTCGGGAAGCTTGCTTTAGTCCATAAATGGATCTAAGCAACCTACACACCTTATCTGGGCAGTTCTTGGACACGAATCCCTCAGGTTGCATCATATACACCTCCTCCTCGAGGTTCTCATTAAGGAATGCGGTTTTCACATCCATCTGCCAAATCTCATAATCATAGTGTGCTGCAATAGCCAATAGAATTCTGAATGATTTCAGCATTGCTACGGGTGAGAAGGTTTCGTCGTAGTCAACACCTTACCTTTGATGATACCCCTTAGCCACTAGCCTTGCTTTATAGGTCTCTACCTTTCCATCTACTCTGATCTTTTTCTTGAAGATCCACTTGTAACCGATGGGTATAATACCTTCGGGCGCATCAACTAAGTTCCAAACCTTATTGGAGTACATAGAATCCATCTCAAAATTCATGGCTTCTTGCCACTTCCCAGAGTCTATACTCATAATAGCCTCCTCGTAGGTCTGAGGATCAATATCCTCAACTTCTTCTCCTCTAATATGTCTCACATATCTCTCAAGAGGATAGGATACTCTATCAGACCTACATAAAGTTGAAACTTGTGTATTAGGTACCTGAACATACTCGGGCTGTAGAGTGGTGCTTGAGCTTGGTTCTTCAACCTCACTCAACTCTATCATTCTCCCACTATCTCTGCCAAGAATGTGTTCCTTCTCAAGGAATACTGCTTTCTTAGCTACAAAGACCTTTTGGTCCTCGAGATGATAGAAATAATACACACAAGTTTCCTTAGGGTATCCCACAAATTTGCATCGCTCTATCCTTGATTCTAACTTATCGGGGTTGTATCTTTTAACGTGGGCAGGGCAGCCCCAAATCTTAACAACTTTAAGATCAGGCTTCTTCCCTTTCCATATCTCATATGGTGTAAATACTACCGATTTAGTTGGAACTCTATTCAGAAGGTAAGCTGCGGTTTCTAGGGCATATCCCCAAAATGAGATGGTAGGTCAGCGAAACTCATCATGGACCGTACCATATCTAATAGCGTACGATTTCTCCTTTCAGAGACACCATTGA
Source organism: Musa acuminata AAA Group (assembly GCF_036884655.1). Classification (NCBI taxonomy): domain Eukaryota; kingdom Viridiplantae; phylum Streptophyta; class Magnoliopsida; order Zingiberales; family Musaceae; genus Musa; species Musa acuminata. The sequence goes on along the minus strand of NC_088331.1, from coordinate 29,781,354 downwards.
GCTGAGGTGTATAAGGAGATGTCCATTGGGATAATATCCCATGGTCCTTGAGAAACTAAGTAAACTCTGTACTTAAGTACTCACCTCCTCGATCCGATCGAAGAGTTTTGATACTCTTTCCAATCTAGTTCTCCACCTCATTCTTATACTCTCTGAATTTCTCAAAGGCCTCGGACTTGTACTTCATTAAGTACACATATCCATACCTTGAGAAATCATCAGTAAAGGTAATGAAGTAGGAGTATCCACCAATGACATAAGTTGACATAAGTCCATATACATCACTATGTATGAGTTCCAACAACTCAGTGGCTCTCTCTCTAGTTCCACTGAATGGAGAGTTGGTCAATTTTCCACGAAGGTAAGGCTCGCAAGTTGCATATGACACATAGTCGAATGGATCTAGATATCCATCATTTAGCAACTTTTGAATCATTCCCCTATGGATGTGACCTAGCCTACAATGCCACAGGTATACACTGTTCATCTCATCTCGTTTCCTCTTGGACACATTTACATTCATGATATGTACCTGAAGCTTCATCAAGCTTTTATTTCGCCCTTTCTGCAAGGTACTCTTTGCAGTTCCTCTTCTAGTGCCCATCTTTACCACAGTAGAAGCACTGGCCTTTGTCCTTTACTGGGTCTTTCTTAGCAACCTTTGCTTTACCTGGTCTGCCCTTGCCCCTTCCCTTTTTAAGGGACTTTTCTTCTTTCCTTTTCTTTCTGGTTTCACCAGTATAGAGAACTGGCTTCTCTTTCTTAATAGTACTCTCTACCTCCCTCAACATATTGAGGAGCTTTGGGAGAGTCACCTCAAGCTTATTCATATTAAAATTCATTATGAACTGTGAAAAGGAATCTGGTAGGGACTGAAGCACAATGTCCACACATAAGTTATCCTCTAGGACCATTCCTAGACCTATGAGTTTCTCTATCTACTCAATCATCTTTAGGATATGGTTCTGAACCGATGTCCCCTCAGTCATCCTAGCATGGAAGATGCTCTTGGATATCTCATATCGTTGAGTCCTTCCCTGTTCCTCAAACAATTTGTGGACATGTAGGAGAATGGATCTGGCATCAATCTTTTTATGTTGTCTCTGTAACTCAGGAGTCATAGAGCCTAACATATAGCACTGAGCAAGAGTGGAGTCATCAATGTACTTCACGTAGCGAGCGATCTCATCCTCGCTTGCCCCTTCTTCGGATGTAGGCATCACTGTATCAAGGACGTACACGATTTTCTCCGTCGTGAGAACAATTCTCAAGTTATGGAGCCAATCCATATAATTTGGACTAGTGAGGCGGTTGACATCAAGTATGCCACGTAAGGGATTTGAAAGTGACATTTTCTGAAAATAAATATGCAGTAGAAATGAATAACATTCAGATTTTGCAAGAAATAAACTATCATGATATGAACTTTTATTTTAATATTCTCTCACTATTTTACTAACGAGTCACGCGACACCCTCAATACATGAAACGGAAGTCTCCGGCAGACTTCTAATGGGGATCAGGATCCAATCAGCATCTTAGTGTAACCTCGAGGGACTCGACCAATCACACTAATCCTAAAAGGTAGGCAACTCGACCAATCACACTAAGCCTAAAAGGTAGGCAACTCTTGCCGATCACAACTCCTTGTGATTCCCGTCTTGTTCGGCCTCCGAATCACCATGGTCTCGAGGGACTCGACCAAGCATGATGCTCGGTTAAGTCAACACCTTGTTACAAGATGAGTCTGATTTGATGATATACCCTCGAGGGACTCGACTAAGCATACCATGTCCTTAGGTCACCGGTGACATCTCTATGTCGTAAGCAAGATAGCGAATCGCGATATAGGTGAGTCTCGAGGGACTCGACCAACTCAACCTACACCGGGAATTTGTTCCTACTTACAACGATGGAAGGCCACGTGGGTCAATCTAATTGACTCACGTTTATCGACTTAATATTATCGAGAGAGATGTTTCTATGATTTGGTCTCCTAATATGACATGTCACACATATACATATTTAATATATATCTACATCGTATGCAAATATATACATATCTAGTATGTGTATATGTAATCACACCAGAAGATCATGGACCACAACCTAATGTGATTAGGCCCGAGTCAGTAGGCCTAATCACTCACATCAAGATCTATGTGTGCAATGGTGCATCTCCATGCCCTGTGATCGTCTATCTCATCCTCGTCGGTTTAGTCGACATCTTGATGCATCTTCATGCATCGCGATCGTCCGTCTCGTGGGTCCCGCTATCGCATCCACGCTCCGGCTGCGCCTCCTCATATGATTACAACTTAATCATAGGCATGCAGGCCCGACAATAAACGAGAAATATAATGGAGGCTCGCAGACCCCAATAATAATAATCACAAGTACACACATCACACGGTCCATGATCATTCGTCCACACATCATACATCACATGTATAAATAATCATCATTATATAGGACTACTAGATAATAAAAAAATAATAATCAACTAAACTTTTTAATTAATTAGTATTTTATGAAATTAGGGATATATAGGGAATTTTTGAATCATAGGGGTATTTTCATAATTTGGACAAAAGACAGAAACTGAAATTTCTTAAATTTACAGGGGTAAACTATCTTTTTGCCCAAAAAACCCTAAGCCCCTCTCCCTCTTCGCTGCTGTCGCCACCACCCTATCGACGGCGGCAGGTGCAACGGGGTCGGGGCGCCGCCCCTACAGGTGGGCGCCCCGTGGGTAGCGCTGCCCCCGTGGGCGGGCGCTCCTGTGGGCGGCGCTGCCCCTGCGGGCGGGTGCCCCTATGGGTGCCGCCCCTTCCGGGGGCGGTTCTGCCCGTGAGGCAGCGCCCGCATGCAGTGCTACCTCGCCAGGCATCCACCCCTGGGGGGTTTTTGCCCGCGGGAGCAGCGGCCATAGGCATCGTTGCCCTTGCGCGCGGGCGCAGTGCCCGCGCAGGTGGCCGCCGTGCCTACAGCACTACTTGCGGATGCCGCCGCAGGGGGCTTCCCGCCTGCACGCGCACGGCCTTGCGACTGCTGCTGCAAGCTGCCAGCCTGCACGCAGATGGCAATGTTGCCATCTGCGACGACAGTGGGGGCAGCAACAGTTGCTGCGCTTTTTCACTTTTGCGTCAACGATTTTGACGTCCAAAGCTTCTCTAAAACACAACACATGCAGTTCAAAACCAATCTATTGCACGGACAACTTGGCTCTGATACCACTATTTGGAAATCTTGGGGGGCGACATCACATGCGCAACGGAAGAACAAGAAAACAAAATCCCCGATTCCCAAAGAGATGTTCGTCGTCGTGCGAAGATTGGTGTGCAAAATCCGCAAAATTGTAAAACTGCGTATAGAATAGATTGTGTTACCTAGAGAGATCGTATATCCCTATTTCCTTGCAGATCCTTAGGAGAGGGCGAAGGAGGTCAAAAGTCCTCCTCTCTAGCGGTAATCCACACAACAGGGCTACGATGATGCTCCTAAAAACTCTAGGCCTGCTTTGAGGTGGAGAAGGAAAGGAGAATAGGAGAGGCAAGCAAAGGCTCTAGCCTATGAGGCTCTGAATCTCTCCTATTTATAGAGGTCCCCTATCAAACCCTAATGGATCCTCCCCTAGTGGGTATTGGATCTGCATCCAATAACCCAAGCCTTTTAGATTAGTGGATTTCTATCCAATAATCTCTCATGGGCTCTTATTGGATCTCGTCCATGGGATCTAATAATTCAGGGGCTTATTGGATATCCAATAAGACAAGGGCTCTGTCGGATATCTCATATCCGAACCTCTACTCATCGCAATGCCTACCATATGTGTGTGACCCTCTAGGCCTAATATCAAGCTGGCCGTGAGTCATATATGTCAGAACTCCTTCTAACTCAGTGAATTATTATCTCTGTAATAATTCACTCGACTCATCGACTACGGACGTACTAGGCCACTACGTCATAGTTGTTGGGAAATCATAGGGGGCGACATCATATGCGCAGCGGAAGAACAAGAAAACAAAAATCCCCGATTCCCAAAAAGATGTTCATCGTCGTGCGAAGATTGGTGCGCAAAATCCGCAAAAAACACAAAACTACGTATAAAGATTGTGTTAACTAGGGAGATCGTATATCCCTGTTTCCTTGCAGATCCTTAGGAGAGGGTGAAGGAGGTCAAGCGTCCTCCTCTCTAGCGGTGATCCACACAGCAGGGTTGCGACGACGCTCCTCAAAACTCCAGGCCTACTCTGAGGGGGAGAGGGAGAGGAGAATAGGAAGGGCAAGCAAAGACTCTAGCCTATGAGGCTGTGAATCCCTCCTATTTATAGAGATCCCGTGTCAAAACCCTAATGGGTCCTTTCCCTAGTGGGTATTGGATCTGCATCCAATAAGACAAGGGCTCCGTCGGATATCTCATATCCGAACCTCTACTCATCGCAATGCCTACCATATGTGTGTGACCCTCTAGGCCCAATATCGAGCTGGCCGTGAGTCATACCTGTCAGAACTCCTTCTAACTCAGTGAATTATTATCTCTGTAATAATTCACTCGACTCATCGACTACGGAAGTACTAGGCCACTACGCCGTAGTCCCCAGACGATACAGGGGAATCCAATCCATTGGACCTGTCTGTCCTCAGTTACCATGTACCTATAGTCCCTCATCCATCTAATATCCCAGAGACCGTATATCGAGCATGGTGCTGTCAGACCCATACGGTTTCTACTCGAGTCTCGCTCTAATCGGATTCTCCCGGAGAACTCTTTCTCTCTCAACCCGAATGACCCTGGCCAGGGATTTGTCTGAGCAAGAACACATGGGATATTCCTCTCATGATACCGAGAGTGGATGATCCTCTATCAACACTCAATAGCCCTCGTAAGGTCGACTACCACTCCCAATGACCAGCTGTACTAGATCTGGGAACAGCCAAACCTATAAGTCTGGTATCAAAGAGTGGAGCACTCATACAGGACATCCTTGGTGTCTCAAGTCTAAGAACCAGATACACCACTAGGACTACGGAATCGTTGTCTGACAATAAGGCATCATCAACCATCCAGCATTCCGTAAGCGGATCAATCAGTGAACTCATTCTCCAATGAGCACCTGTACTGTATCCCTAGTGTCCCTACACGAGCAGCTATGAGACCAGCTGCATCCATCATATGGACGGGTATACAGCACACCAGTCTATCCGGTTATCACGATGTCCCTCTCGAGTAACCTATGACCGGGATTATTTAGGATATGTGTTTAAAGGTGAATCGATCTCATTATCGTGATCTCATCACGATCCGATTCCCATTGCACAAATCCAAGGACATCACAATATATATGCATTTATGCAATAGTTATAAAGTGATATACGCCAAAATATAATAAGCAAAAAGATTCTGTATCAAGTCACACGTGCCATCACTCACGTGATTGGCTTGCTGGGCACTTATGACTAGCAATCTCCCACTTGACCTAAAGCCAATCACCTATGTGTCTGATCCCCATCAGACCCCTGTGACGCTCAAAGACAATCTGAGACAATGGCTTTGTTAGTGGATCTGCAATGTTATCTTCGGATGGAACTCTTTCCACTGCTACATCTCCTCGGGTCACGATCTCTCTGATAAGGTGGAACCTCCTCAGAACATGCTTAGATTTCTGATGAGACCTAGGTTCCTTCGCTTGAGCAATTGCCCCGTTGTTGTCGCAATATAGGGAAATCGGCTCCTCACTATCCGGCACGACTCCCAAATCTGTGATGAACTTCTTCAACCAGACTCCCTCCTTTGCTGCATCTGATGCAGCAATGTACTCCGCCTCTGTGGTCGAGTCAGCAGTGGTATCTTGCTTGGAACTCTTCCAGCACACTGCTCCTCCATTCAAGGTGTACACATACCCTGAATTCGACTTGCTATCATCGACATCAGACTGAAAACTTGAGTCAGTGTAGCCTTCAACCTTAAGGCTATTACCTCCATATACTAGTAAAAGATCCTTAGTCCTTCTCAAGTACTTAAGGATACACTTTACTGCTTTCCAGTGCTCCAAGCCTGGATCCGCCTGATACCTGCTCGTGACACTCAGAGCATGCGCTATATCAGGCCTAGTACATAGCATGGCATACATGATAGACCCTATTGCTGAGGCATAAGGTATTATATCCATGTTCGCCCTTTCTTCTGGAGTCTTTGGGGACATACTCGTAGAAAGCGATATCCCATGTCTCATCGGTATGAGACCTCTTTTGGAATTTTCCATGCCAAACCTTTTGACAATAGTTTCTATGTACCTGGACTGGGACAAGCCAAGCATCCTTTTGGATCTATCTCTATAGATTCTAATCCCCAAGATATAAGATGCTTCTCCTAAGTCCTTCATGGAGAAGTGTCTAGATAACCAAGCCTTTATTGTGGATATCATTCCTATGTCATTCCCAATGATGAGGATGTCATCCACATATAACACCAAAAAGCTAATAGCGCTCCCACTTACCTTTCTATATACACAAGGCTCATCTTCGTTCTTAACGAAGTCATAAGATCTGATTGCCTCATCAAATCTTATGTTCCAACTTCGGGAAGCTTACTTTAGTCCATAAATGGATCTAAGCAACCTACACACCTTATCTGGGCAGTTCTTGGACACGAATCCCTCAGGTTGCATCATATACACCTCCTCCTCCAGGTTCCCGTTGAGGAATGCGGTTTTCACATCCATCTGCCAGATCTCATAATCATAGTGTGCTGCAATAGCCAATAGAATTCTGATGGATTTTAGCATTGCTACGGGTGAGAAAGTTTCGTCGTAGTCAACACCTTGCCTTTGACGATACCCCTTAGCCACTAGCCTTGCTTTATAGGTCTCTACCTTTCCATCTACTCCGATCTTTTTCTTAAAGATCCACTTGCAACCGATGGGTACAATACCTTCGGGTGCATCAACTAGGTTCCAAACCTTATTGGAGTACATAGAATCCATCTCAGAATTCATGGCTTCTTTCCACTTCCCGGAGTCTATACTCATAATAGCCTCCTCGTAGGTCTGAGGATCAATATCCTCTACATCCTCTGCTCTAATATGTCCCACATATCTCTCAGGAGGATGGGATACTCTATCAGACCTGCGTAAAGTTGATACTTGTGTATTAGGTACCTGAACAGACTCGGGCTGTAGAGTGGTGCTTGAGCTTGGTTCTCCAACCTCGCTCAATTCTATCATTCTCCCACTGTCTCCGTCAAGAATGTGTTCCTTCTCAAGGAACACTGCTCTCTTAGCTACAAAGACCTTTTGGTCCTCAAGATGATAGAAGTAATACCCACAAGTTTCCTTGGGGTATCCCACAAATTTACATCGCCCTGTCCTTGATTCTAACTTATCGGGGTTGTGTCTTTTAACATGGGCAGAGCAGCCCCAAATCTTAACAACCTTAAGATCAGGCTTCTTCCCTTTCCATATCTCATATGGTGTAGACACTACCGACTTAGTTGGAACTCTGTTCAGAAGGTAAGCTGCGGTTTCTATGGCATATCCCCAGAATGAGATGGGTAGGTCAGCGAAACTCATCATGGACCGTACCATATCTAATAATGTACGATTTCTCCTTTCAGAGACACCATTGAGCTGAGGTGTATAAGGAGGTGTCCATTGGGATAATATCCCATGGTCCTTGAGGAAGTGAGTAAACTCTGTACTTAAGTACTCACCTCCTCGATCTGATCGAAGAGTTTTGATACTCTTTCCAGTCTGGTTCTCCACCTCATTCTTATACTCTCTGAATTTCTCAAAGGCCTCGGACTTGTACTTCATTAAGTACACATATCCATACCTTGAGAAATCATCAGTAAATGTAATGAAGTAGGAGTAACCTCCAATGGCATGAGTTGACATGGGTCCACATACATCACTATGTATGAGTTCCAACAACTCAGTGGCTCTCTCTCCAGTTCCACTAAATGGAGAGTTGGTCAGTTTTCCACGAATGCAAGGCTCACAAGTTGCATATGACACATAGTCGAATGGATCTAGATATCCATCATTTAGCAACTTTTGAATCCTTCTTTCATGGATGTGACCTAGCCTACAATGCCACAGGTATGCACTGTTCAACTCATCTTGTTTCCTTTTGGACACATTCATATTCATGATATGTGGAGTGGTGTCTAACATAAATAAACCATTATGCAATGTTCCTTTCGTGATGATCTTATCATCTAATAATATCGAACAACCATTGTTCTCAAAAACAAATTTATATCCACTAACTGTTAAACATGAAATGGAGATAATGTTTTTGATAATAGAAGGAACAAAATAACATGCATCTAATGCAATAAAAGCTCCACTAGGCAGATGTAGGGCGACCTCGCCAACAGCTAATACAGTAACTTTTGCTCCATTACCCATCTTGAGGTCCATCTCGCCTCTCTCTAGTCTCCTAGGCCTTGCCAGAACCTGCAACGAATTACATATATGATAAGCACTACCGGTATCTAATACCCATGTGTTATCATAAGAGTCTGACAAATGGAGACTGATCATGAATGTACCTGAAGCTTCATCAAGCTTTTGTTTCGCCCTTTCTGCAAGGTACTCTTTGCAGTTTCTCTTCCAGTGCCCATCTTTACCACAGTGGAAGCACTGGCCTTTGTCCTTTGTTGGGTCTTTCTTAGCAACCTTTGCTTTACCTTGTTTGCCCTTGCCCTTTCCCTTCTTAAGGGACCTTTCTGCTTTCCTTTTCTTTCTGGTCTCACCAGTGTAGAGAACTGGCTTCTCTTTCTTAATAGTACTCTCTGCCTCCCTCAACATATTGAGGAGCTCTGGGAGAGTCACCTCAAGCTTGTTCATAT